>NC_034193.2:994219-1193294 GCF_002021735.2 Oncorhynchus kisutch
CATCTAAACACCCACCCACACATCTAAACACCCCCATCCACCCACCCCACACATCTAAACACCCCCATCCACCCACCCACACATCTAAACACCCCCATCCACACACACACACCATCTAAACACCCACCCCCACATCTAAACACCCCCATCCACCCACCCACACATCTAAACACCCCCATCCACCCACCCACACATCTAAACACCCCCCATCCACCCACCCACACATCTAAAACACCCCCATCCACCCACCCACACATCTAAACACCCCCATCCACCCACCCACACATCTAAACACCCCACCCACCCGACACATCTAAACACACCCCAATCCACCCACCCACACATCTAAACACCCCCATCCACCCACCCACACATCTAAACACCCCCATCCATCCCCACCCACCCATCATAAACACCCCCATCCACCACCCACACATCTAAACCCCCCATCCACCCACCCACACATCTAAAACACCCCCATCCACCCACCCACACATCTAAACACCCCCATCCATCCACCCACACATCTAAACACCACCCATCCACCCACCCACACATCTAAACACCCCCATCCACCCACCCACACATCTAAACACCCCCATCCCACCCACCCACACATCTAACACCCCATCCACCCACCCACACATCTAAACACCCCATCCACCCACCCACACATCTAAACACCCCCATCCACCCACCCACACATCTAAACACCCCATCCACCCACCCACACATCTAAACACCCCCATCCACCCACCCACACATCTAAACACCCCCATCCACCCACACTCTAAACACCCCCATCCACCCACCCACCACACATCTAAACCACCCCCATCCCACCCACCCACACATCTAAAACACCCCCATCCACCCACCCACACATCTAAACACCCCATCCACCCACCCACACATCTAAACACCCCCATCCACCCACACATCTAAACACCCCCATCCACCCACCCACACATCTAAAACACCCCCATCCACCCACCCACACATCTAAACACCCCATCCATCCACCCACACATCTAAAACACCCCCATCCCAACCCACCCACACATCTAAACACCCCCATCCACCCACCCACACATCTAAACACCCCCATCACCCACCCACACATCTAAACACCCCCATCCACCCACCCACACATCTAAACACACCCCCACCCCCACACATCTAAACACCCCCACCCACCCACACATCTAAACACCCCCATCCACCACCACACACATCTAAACACCCCCATCCACCCACCCACACATCTAAACACCCCCATCCACCCACCCACACATCTAAACACCCCCATCCCACCCACACATCTAAACACCCCCACCCACACACACACACATCTAAACACCCCCATCCACCCACCCACACATCTAAACACCCATCCACCCACCCACACATCTAAACACCCCCATCCACCCCACACATCTAAACACCCCCATCCACCCACCCACACATCTAAACACCCCCATCCACCCACCCACACATTAAACACCCCCATCCACCCACCCACACATCTAAACACCCCCATCCACCCACCCACACATCTAAAACCCCCATCCACCCACCCACACATCTAAACACCCCCATCCACCCACCACATCTAAACACCCCCATCCACCCACACATCTAAACACCCCCATCCACCCACCCACACATCTAAACACCCCATCCACCCACCCACAACATCTAAACACCCCCATCCATCCACCCACACATCTAAACACCCCCATCCACCCACCCACACATCTAAACACCCCCATCCACCCACCCACACATCTAAAACACCCCCATCCACCCACCACACATCTAAACACCCCCATCCACCCACCCACACATCTAAAACACCCCCATCCACCCACCACACATCTAAACACCCCCATCCACCCACCCACACATCTAAACACCCCCATCCACCCACCCACACATCTAAACACCCCCATCCACCACCCACACATCTAAACACCCCATCCACCCACCCACACATCTAAACACCCCCACCCACACACACACACATCTAAACACCCCCATCCACCCACCCACACATCTAAACACCCCCATCCACCCACCCACACATCTAAAACACCCCATCCACCCACCCACACATCTAAACACCCCCATCCACCCACACATCTAAACACCCCCATCCACCCACCCACACATCTAAACACCCCCATCCACCCACCCACACATCTAAACACCCCCATCCACCCACCACACATCTAAACACCCCCATCCACCCACCCACACATCTAAACACCCCCATCCACCCACCCACACATCTAAACACCCCCATCCACCCACCCACACATCTAAACACCCCATCCACCCACACATCTAAACACCCCCATCCACCCACACATCTAAACACCCCCATCCACCCACCCACACATCTAAACACCCCCATCCACCCACCCACACATCTAAACACCCCCATCCACCCACACACACATCTAAACACCCCCATCCACACACACACACATCTAAACACCCCCATCCACCCACACATCTAAACACCCCCATCCACCCACACATCTAAACACCCCCATCCACCCACCCACACATCTAAACACCCCCACCCACCCACACATCTAAACACCCCAATCCACCCACCCACACATCTAAACACCCCCATCCACCCACCCACACATCTAAACACCCCCATCCATCCACCCACACATCTAAACACCCCCATCCACCCACCCACACATCTAAACACCCCCATCCACCCACCCACACATCTAAACACCCCCATCCACCCACCCACACATCTAAACACCCCCCATCCATCCCCACACATCTAAAACACCCCATCCACCCACCCACACATCTAAACACCCCCATCCACCCACCCACACATCTAAACACCCCATCCCACCCACCCACACATCTAAACACCCCCATCCACCCACCCACACATCTAAACACCCCATCCACCCACCCACACATCTAAACACCCCCATCCACCCACCCACACATCTAAACACCCCATCCACCCACCCACACATCTAAACACCCCCATCCACCCACCCACACATCTAAACACCCCCATCCACCCACACATCTAAACACCCCCATCCACCCACCCACACATCTAAACACCCCCATCCACCCACCCACACATCTAAACACCCCCACCCACCCACACATCTAAACACCCCCATCCACCCCCCACACATCTAAACACCCCCATCCACCCACCCACACATCTAAACACCCCATCCACCCACCCACACATCTAAACACCCCCATCCACCCACCCACACATCTAAACACCCCCACCCACACACACACACATCTAAACACCCCCATCCACCCACCCACACATCTAAACACCCCCATCCACCCACCCACACATCTAAACACCCCATCCACCCACCACACATCTAAACACCCCCATCCACCCACCCACACATCTAAACACCCCCATCCACCCACCCACACATCTAAACACCCCCATCCACCCACCCACACATCTAAACACCCCCATCCACCCACCCACACATCTAAACACCCCCATCCACCCACCCACACATCTAAACACCCCCACCCACACACACACACATCTAAACACCCCCATCCACCCACCCACACATCTAAACACCCCCATCCACCCACCCACACATCTAAACACCCCCATCCACCCACCCACACATCTAAACACCCCCATCCACCCACACATCTAAACACCCCCATCCACCCACCCACACATCTAAACACCCCCATCCACCCACCCACACATCTAAACACCCCCATCCACCCACCCACACATCTAAACACCCCATCCACCCACCCACACATCTAACACCCCCATCCACCCACCCACACATCTAAACACCCCCATCCACCCACCCACACATCTAAACACCCCCATCCACCCACACATCTAAACACCCCCATCCACCCACCCACACATCTAAACACCCCCATCCACCCACCCACACATCTAAACACCCCCATCCATCCACCCACACATCTAAACACCCCCATCCACCCACCCACACATCTAAACACCCCATCCACCCACCCACACATCTAAACACCCCCATCCACCCACCCACACATCTAAACACCCCATCCACCCACCCACACATCTAAACACCCCCATCCACCCACCCACACATCTAAACACCCCCATCCACCCACACATCTAAACACCCCCATCCACCCACCCACACATCTAAACACCCCCATCCACCCACCCACACATCTAAACACCCCCATCCACCCACCCACACATCTAAACACCCCCATCCACCCACCCACACATCTAAACACCCCCATCCACCCACACATCTAAACACCCCCATCCACCCACCCACACATCTAAACACCCCCATCCACCCACCCACACATCTAAACACCCCCATCCATCCACCCACACATCTAAACACCCCCATCCACCCACCCACACATCTAAACACCCCCATCCACCCACCCACACATCTAAACACCCCCATCCACCCACCCACACATCTAAACACCCCATCCACCCACCCACACATCTAAACACCCCCATCCACCCACCCACACATCTAAACACCCCCATCCACCCACACATCTAAACACCCCCATCCACCCACCCACACATCTAAACACCCCCATCCACCCACCCACACATCTAAACACCCCCATCCACCCACCCACACATCTAAACACCCCCATCCACCCACCCACACATCTAAACACCCCCATCCACCCACACATCTAAACACCCCCATCCACCCACCCACACATCTAAACACCCCCATCCACCCACCCACACATCTAAACACCCCCATCCATCCACCCACACATCTAAACACCCCCATCCACCCACCCACACATCTAAACACCCCCACCCACCCACACATCTAAACACCCCCATCCACCCACCCACACATCTAAACACCCCCATCCACCCACCCACACATCTAAACACCCCCATCCACCCACCCACACATCTAAACACCCCCATCCACCCACCCACACATCTAAACACCCCCACCCACACACACACACATCTAAACACCCCCATCCACCCACCCACCACATCTAAACACCCCCATCCACCCACCACACATCTAAACACCCCCATCCACCCACACATCTAAACACCCCCATCCACCCACCCACACATCTAAACACCCCCATCCACCCACCCACACATCTAAACACCCCCATCCACCCACCCACACATCTAAACACCCCCATCCACCCACCCACACATCTAAACACCCCCATCCACCCACCCACACATCTAAACAACCCCATCCACCCACACATCTAAACACCCCATCCACCCCACACATCTAAACACCCCCATCCACCCACCCACACATCTAAACACCCCCATCCACCCACCCACACATCTAAACACCCCCATCCATCCCACCCACACATCTAAACACCCCCATCCACCCCACCCACACATCTAAACACCCCATCCACCCACCCACACATCTAAACACCCCCATCCACCCACCCACACATCTAACACCCCCATCCACCCACCCACACATCTAAACACCCCCATCCACCCACCCACACATCTAAACACCCCCATCCACCCACCCACACATCTAAACAACCCCCATCCACCCACCCACACATCTAAACACCCCCATCCACCCACCCACACATCTAAACACCCCCCACCCACACACACACACATCTAAACACCCCATCCACCCACCCACACATCTAAACACCCCATCCACCCACCCACACATCTAACACCCCCATCCACCCACCCCACACATCTAAAACACCCCCATCCACCCACACATCTAAACACCCCCATCCACCCACCCACACATCTAAACACCCCCATCCACCCACCCACACATCTAAACACCCCCATCCACCCACCCACACATCTAAACACCCCCATCCACCCACCCACACATCTAAACAACCCCCATCCACCCACCCCACACATCTAAACACCCCCATCCACCCCCCACACATCTAACACCCCCATCCACCCACACATCTAAACCACCCCCATCCACCCACACATCTAAACACCCCATCCACCCACCCACACATCTAAACACCCCCATCCACCACCCACACATCTAAACACCCCCATCCACCCACACACACATCTAAACACCCCCATCCACACACACACACATCTAAACACCCCCATCCACCCACACATCTAAACACCCCCATCCACCCACACATCTAAACACCCCCATCCACCCACCCACACATCTAAACACCCCCATCCACCCACCCACACATCTAAACACCCCCATCCACCCACACACACATCTAAACACCCCCATCCACCCACCCACACATCTAAACACCCCCATCCACCCACCCACACATCTAAACACCCCCATCCACCCACCCACACATCTAAACACCCCCATCCACCCACCCACACATCTAAACACCCCCATCCACCCACCCACACATCTAAACACCCCCATCCACCCACATCTCAGCTGTATGTTGTCTTCCTTATTTACAGTGTTATTGTTGTTATATTATAATACAACTCATGTCCTAATTTATTGATTAGAGCTTACAGGGAAACACACTAACATATAATTATTTCTTTCCTAATTAACTTCTAATTAAAATGATGCAAAACATGAATGCCCTTCCCTGCATGGCTTTGTGAGTCTGGATACGCTCTACGGTATTTGTCACATACACATGGTTAGCAGATGTTAATGCGAGTGTAGCGCAATGCTTGTGCTTCAAGTTCCGACAATGCAGTAATAACGAACAAGTAATCTAACTAACAATTCCAAAACTACTACCTTATAGACACAAGTGTAAAGGGATGAAGAATATGTACATAAAGATATATGAATGAGTGATGGTACAGAACGGCATAGGCAAGATGCAGTAGATGGTATCGAGTACAGTATATACATATGAGATGAGTGATGTAGGGTATGTAGACAAAGTGGCATAGTTTAACGTGGCTAGTGATGCATGTATTACATAAAGATGCAGTAGATGATATAGAGTACAGTATATACATATACATATGAGATGAGTGATGTAGGGTATGTAAACAAAGTGGCATAGTTTAATGTGGCTAGTGATGCATGTATTACATAAAGATGCAGTAGATGATATAGAGTACAGTATATACATATACATAGGAGATGAGTAATGTAGGGTATGTAAACATTATATTAAGTGGCATTGTTTAAAATGGCTAGTGATACATTTTGCATCAATTTTCCATTATTAAATTGAGCTGGAGTTGAATCAGTATGTTGGCAGTTGCCGTACCAGGCGGTGATACAGCCCGACAGGATGCTCTCGATTGTGCATCCTGTAAAAGTTTTTTTGTGTTGGTGACAAGCCAATTTCTTCAGCCTCCTGAGGTTGAAGAGGCACTGCTGCGCCTTCTTCACGATGCTGTCTGTGTGGGTGGACCAATTCAGTTTGTCTGTGATGTGTATGCCGAGGAACTTGAAACTTTCCACCTTCTCCACTACTGTCCCGTTGATGTGGATAGGGAGCTGCTCCCTCTACTGTTTCCTGAATTTCACGATCATCTCCTTTGTTTTGTTGACGTTGAGTGTGAGGTTATTTTCCTGACACCACACTCCGAGGGCCCTCACCTCCCCCCTCTCGTCGTTGTTGGTATTCAAGCCTAACACTGTTGTGTCGTCTGCAAACTTGATGATTGAGTTGGAGGCGTGCATGGCCACGCAACCGTGGGTGAACAGGGAGTACAGGAGAGGGATGAGAACGCACCCTTGTGGGGCCCCAGTGTTGAGGATCAGCGGGGTGGAGATGTTGTTACCTACCCTCACTACCTGGGGGTGGCCCGTCAAGAAATGATGGTCTGGATACAGGACTCCTCTACAGTACTGTAGTTATGGTCTGGATACAGGACTCCTCTACAGTACTGTAGTTATGGTCTGGATACAGGACTCCTCTACAGTACTGTAGTTATGGTCTGGATCCAGGACTCCTCTACAGTACTGTAGTTATGGTCTGGATACAGGACTCCTCTACAGTACTGTAGTTATGGTCTGGATACAGGACTCCTCTACAGTACTGTAGTTATGGTCTGGATACAGGAGTCCTCTACAGTACAGTAGTTATGGTCTGGATACAGGAGGTGTAGAGAGATGAGACAGGGGAGAGTGGAGGTGTAGAGAGATGAGACAGGGGAGAGTGGAGGTGTAGAGAGATGAGACAGGGGAGAGTGGAGGTGTAGAGAGATGAGACAGGAGAGAGTGGAGGTGTGTAGAGATTTCAGTGGAGGTGGATAAACGGAAGAGAGAGGATAAACGGATGACTCTATCTCACCTTTACTGCCCTGGGAAGAGGACAGGTGTCACGCGGGACTAGGTGTGTGTGCAGGAATCAGACGCAGAGAGAAAGTAACGGAGTAAAGTGCTTTACTATTGCACACCAAACTGATAAGCCCAATACAATACAGGGCGCAGGACACTATACCAGACAACCCAAAACCACAGGGTGTCCAGTACAGAAAATAAAATACACTACGACCTAATATGTACACACGTAACAAAAGACAATCCCGCACAAAACAAGGGCGGGTCAAACTACTACATATAGGGAAGCTAATTAATCCAAAATACACACAGGTGAAACTAATAAGACAAAACCAACAGAAAACTAAAAAGGGATCGGTACTGTAAGGGTACGGTACGACGACCGCCGAGCACCGCCCGAACAGGCAGGGGAGCCAACTTCGGCGGAAGTCGTGACAACAGGCCATGTTTCAGGAACAGAAAAACAGAAACAGTAGTTTCAAACTGCTGAAAATATAATATTTTTGGTTATGGAAAATATATTTCACAGTGGTTTAGATGGTACAATGATTGTTTACATAATGACTGCTTGTTTTCTCACTTTTAAACTGAAATTAGGCAAATGAATTAGAATTTCAGCAACCAGGAAATGGCGGAGTGATTTCTGTATATTGCATCTTTAAATAATAAAGCATTTGATTCTGCTGTTCTCTACGGGGTATCATTTGATTCTGCTGTTCTCTAAGGGGTATCATTTGATTCTGCTGTTCTCTAAGGGGTATCATTTGATTCTGCTGTTCTCTAAGGGGTATCATTTGATTCTACTGTTCTCTACGGGGTATCATTTGATTCTGCTGTTCTCTACGGGGTATCATTTGATTCTGCTGTTCTCTACGGGGTGTTATTTGATTCTGCTGTTCTCTAAGGGGTGTTATTTGATTCTGCTGTTCTCTACGGGGTATCATTTGATTCTGCTGTTCTCTAAGGGGTGTTATTTGATTCTGCTGTTCTCTACGGGGTATCATTTGATTCTGCTGTTCTCTAAGGGGTATCATTTGATTCTGCTGTTCTCTAAGGGGTATCATTTGATTCTGCTGTTCTCTAAGGGGTATCATTTGAGTCTGCTGTTCTCTAAGGGGTGTTATTTGATTCTGCTGTTCTCTAAGGGGTATCATTTGATTCTGCTGTTCTCTACGGGGTATCATTTGATTCTGCTGTTCTCTAAGGGGTGTTATTTGATTCTGCTGTTCTCTAAGGGGTATCATTTGATTCTGCTGTTCTCTACGGGGTATCATTTGATTCTGCTGTTCTCTAAGGGGTGTTATTTGATTCTGCTGTTCTCTAAGGGGTATCATTTGATTCTGCTGTTCTCTACGGGGTATCATTTGATTCTGCTGTTCTCTAAGGGGTATCATTTGATTCTGCTGTTCTCTAAGGGGTATCATTTGATTCTGCTGTTCTCTAAGGGGTATCATTTGATTCTGCTGTTCTCTACGGGGTATCATTTGATTCTGCTGTCCTCTAAGGGGTGTTATTTGACGTCCAGTATTTAAGGAAAAGCTTCTTTAATATAACGGACAAACACAACATTGTCCAACCCATTGGGTATCTCACCGCATCCCCGTATGCCATGACTTGAAATATGCAAACAGACATTGTAAAACTCCAGACTAGGTTTTATTCAGGCTCTGGGAAGGCTGTCATTAAACACTAAAGAACATCATGATAAAGACTGCCAATGAAGACTATCTATGAGGATTTATGTGAAGATGAGCAAAAGTTCCAGCCATTAGTATACGAAACAAAACTCCATCTTTAAACATCGGCCAAAGAAACCCCACAAACAACGAAACCTATTGGTAACTGCCAAAATAAAGGAAAAACCAATACACAGTAAAATGTCTTAAAGAGATTCTCTGGTACTTTGTATACTTTTTAACCAGTAGTTCTGAAAGTAGCCAAAAGGGGTCCCCGAAATGTCCGTACTACGTCACATAAAGAGCCTTCAGAAAGTTTTCACACGCCTCAAACTTTTTCTACATTTTGTTACAAAGTTGGATTTTTATAAAAAAAAATTGTCAACAACCCACCACAAAATCATTTGTAATGTCAAAGTGGGAATACATTTTTTTTATTTTATTGTGAGATTAATGGGGAAAAAAACAGTAATACATGTTGAGTCGGGCTGTAACAGACAGGGCTGAAAGTAAGGCGGTCCCCTACGGCTTCCCGGCAAAATACATAGAGGGGCTACGTCGTATAGGTAAAACATGAAACTAGAACAATTAATACAACATGCTCAAATACACTATAGGCTGTTACACTATGAAAAGCCAACTGACATTTACTCCTGAGGTGCTGACTTGCTGCACCCTCGACAACTACTGTGATTATTATTATTTGACCATGCTGGTCATTTATGAACATTTGAACATCTTGGCCATGTTCTGTTATAATCTCCACCCGGCACAGCCAGAAGAGGACTGGCCACCCCTCATAGCCTGGTTCCTCTCTAGGTTTCTTCCTAGGTTTTGGCCTTTCTATGGAGTTTTTCCTAGCCACCGTGCTTCTACACCTGCATTGCTTGCTGTTTGGGGTTTTAGGCTGGGTTTCTGTAAAGCACTTTGAGATATCAGCTGATGTACGAAGGTCTTTATGAATAAATTTGATTTGATTTACACCATTGTTTAACATTACTGCATGAGTGAATTGATTGGAAACCGGGTGGCAATCACTTCAAATCGCAATGTGGTTTGAGGAGAACACTTACATTTTGTCAAAGCGGAGATGAGTGGTCAACACACTCATGGACAACAGGCAGAGATGAGTGGTCAACACACTCATGGACAACAGGCAGAGATGAGTGGTCAACACACTCATGGACAACAGGCAGAGATGAGTGGTCAACACAAGTGGACGCATCAAAAGACAATGGCAAAATGACATAACAATGACATTAGAATGACATAACAATGACATTAGAATGACATAACAATGACATACTGTAACAATGACATAACAATGACATTAGAATGACATAACAATGACATTAGAATGACATAACAATGACATTAGAATGACATAACAATGACATACTGTAACAATGACAATACAATGACGTAACAATGACATAACAATGACATACTGTAACAATGATATAACAATGACATACTCTAACAATGAAATAACAATGACATAACAATGACATAACAATGACATACTGTAACAATGACATAACAATGACATACTGTAACAATGACATAACAATGACATACTGTAACAATGACATTAGAATGACATAACAATGACATACTGTAACAATGACATTAGAATGACATAACAATGACATAACAATGACATACTGTAACAATGACATAACAATGACATAACAATGACATACTGTAACAATGACATTAGAATGACATAACAATGACATACTGTAACAATGACAATACAATGACGTAACAATGACATAACAATGACATACTGTAACAATGACATAACAATGACATACTGTAACAATGACATAACAATGACATAACAATGACATACTGTAACAATGACATAACAATGACATACTGTAACAATTACATAACAATGACATACTGTAACAATGACATAACAATGACATACTGTAACAATGACATAACAATGACATAACAATGACATAACAATGACATAACAATGACATACTGTAACAATGACATAACAATGACATACTGTAACAATGACATAACAATGACATAACAATGACATAACAATGACATACTGTAACAATGACATAACAATGACATAACAATGACATACTGTAACAATGACATAACAATACATGTAGGTGTGTTTTGTAACAGATGTCTCTGTCCACTCAGCAAATTGCAGGTGCACAGTACATTGTTGGGGTTTGGATGCTGAAATGAATTTGTGAGTGAACAAATGTTCACGAGGAGACTACAGACTACAGGAGCACCTTTGTTGAATGATTGTTTGACAATCGGATGAAAATATAATGACTGGTTGTGTTTATACCACATTAAAAGGCTGCGGTGTCCATATAGCTAATGGAAACTAAGCTTTCCCCAAAGTAAATTGAATTCAATTGAGTATGTAAATTGAGTATGTAAATTAAAATTACATTTGAAATAGGTTACTACACCAGAAAGCATGATTTGGCCAAGCTTTCTTTTTTTAAAGCTTTGGATAGCTTTAAATTGCGTAGCGAGCGCTGCAAGTACCAAATAGATAGGTGTTGAGTTACTACTGTCAGCGAAAAGCAGAGAGACCCCAGCCGGGCATCTCGCAATATTTAAAAATGCAATCGCAGAAAAACAGTTTGGAAAACAAATGGCTGTAAAAGAGATGATAATGAAAAGAATCCCATCTGTCTTTTAGGTATCAAAATTCAGCGAAGAATCTTATTGGCACCAGCGGAGAACATCGGCCCCAGTGAGTGTGCACTGTTTCACTGTCTTTATTACTGGGTCAGCGTCACTTCTGTTCAATCATGTCCTCCTCCAGGTGATGGAGGTCTCTAGTTGTATTGTATTTGTGTATCTGGATCAGACAGCAACGTTTTTATTGACCTGTTTGACAGTGTCAGCAGACTAGATATTTGTCATATTTGTAGTATACATGTTTTGTATTTGTACCAAACCGTTCAGTATGGGACACACTGTGAACCTGAATATATTGAATATATTGAAAATATTAGTATAAATGAACAAAAAACAATAGTCCTATACGTTTTGCTGTTTGCCTCATGAGTAAATGTGAGCTGAAAAAACACCATTAAAACGACTACAGCCGATGGGTATGTTGTAATTCTAATCTTAGCTGGTGGATTTCAAACTATCCTTTTCAGACGGGAACTGTAGGTGGCGAGTTGTGGGGCGTGTGGTGCGATCGATAAACCAGAATTGGAAGATTATCAATCGTCTGAACATTTTGGCTTCACAGTCGACTACAACGACGATGGACAGAAAGTTGTGGATAAAAAGGGAATAGTATGTTCTCCATAGCTCAAACGAGAACAGCCTCTAGAGAGAGGCGTGTGTAGCTTGTCATCAGTCACAAGTCCTCAAAGCAACACTACAGTCATACAGCCTCCATGCGTGGTAAAGCACGCTAGGAAAGGATCTAATCAGCGGGAGATATAACATGAGCAGCATATGCTACAACGAACAAGAGACAACAGGCTGCTATTTAATCATCTGAATGTAGGTGTTATTTAACTGTAGGACAGGAAAAAAGCAAATGCGGACTCAACTAGCCTAGCTAGCTAGCTGACTAGCTAACTTAGCTAGCTGTCTTAGCCCATTAGCTTCTCTCAGTTTGATGCAGTCCCGACCTGTCCCACATAATAATATTGTCATGATAAATAACCTAGCTATGACCAGCTAGAAGTTAGTCTACCAGCATATCTTTCCATTGACAATGAGCAACTTGTTGTAATCTGGGGATCTGGGATCAGCCATCTAATGGGCGGTGTTTAGGAATCATCCAATCAGGTGATCAGTCTGCCATTTAATGGGCGGTATTTAGGAATCATCCAATCAGGTGATCAGTCTGCCATTTAATGGGCGGTATTTAGGAATCATCCAGTCAGGTGATGAGTCTGCCATTTAATGGGCGGTATTTAGGAATCATCCAATCAGGTGATCAGTCTGCCATTTAATGGGCGGTATTTAGGAATCATCCAATCAGGTGATCAGTCTGCCATTTAATGGGCGGTATTTAGGAATCATCCAATCAGGTGATCAGTCTGCCATTTAATGGGCGCTATTTAGGAATCATCCAATCAGGTGATCAGTCTGCCGTTCTGAAAACATGTTGGCCGTTTCCGAAGTGAGGTGAAAGAAAATCAATTCCCATTTTGGAATGAAATGTTGGCTCTTCACGTCTAAGATGTTTCCGCACGACAATATTTGATCACGATAGATTAACACATACATACTGTGGTCAGTTTGTCATTTAACCCACAGAAATATCCACGCTGGGGTGCATGCTAAACAAAAGCAGGCTAATTTTGCGAGCTAGCTCGTTTTTTGTTTTAGATCGTTTTTGGAATATTTAACTAGCTGGTTAGCTGGATGAAAACCATTTACACTTCCTAGCTTAGAATTGTGAGGTAAAATGTTTGTTAAATCTAGTTATCCTTGTCTGATTTGACCGGTAGCAGGTTGAGTGGGGGCCTATTTGTTGCTTGTTTGTTAGCTGATAAATTCCAGTACAGGTGTGACAGTCAACAGGCAACAACAAGCCCAGCTGACAACACCCAGATAATTGCCTCAAAACTGAACCTAAACTATACCAAAACTAATTTCACACACATAACAGATGAAATGCATGAAGTAAAGTATGATGAGGAGAAAGGGGTGAGTTGATGAGGAAGGGGAAACGAACGATGCATAATTACGTAGTCACTGATTGTGAATGAAGAACAGAGCGAACCATTCTATTGTATTGATCCATTCTACTTGTAATCTTAAAATGGTATGTATCCTATATCAGTCCACTGAATCCAAGCAGTCTTATCAGTCTACTCTGGCCTGCTGGGAGTAGTGAAAGCTTGCATAATTGTACATGCGGAACGGCTTTCAATATCTGGGAAAATGTCCACATCAGGCAGCAGGTGAGCGAGTGTTGGAGAATGTGGTGATGAGGCTTGTGGAACCCTGCGTTGGGGGAGACATGTCACCACGGACCATTTCTTCACTTCACTGTCATTGGCGAACAAGTTGCTTGTAAATAAAACAAGCACGGATGGCACCAGGAACAAAGTGAGATGGGAGCTCCCTCCCTCTGGGCAAAATAAGGCACCTGCACAGCCAGCCTGCACAACCATCTCCACAATGGTGATGAAGAATGACAAGGCGACAGGGACACAATAAAGACAAAACTGGAGACTATTACTCACTACAAGTAAACAAGGTAGGTCAAAGTGTGTCAAGCAAGTGAAGTCTACTGTTAGGACAAGGGATACCAGCTAAGTCTACTGTTAGGACAAGGGATACCAGCTAAGTCTACTGTTAGGACAAGGGATACCAGCTAAGTCTACTGTTAGGACAAGGGATACCAGCTAAGTCTACTGTTAGGACAAGGGATACCAGCTAAGTCTACTGTTAGGACAAGGGATACCAGCTAAGTCTACTGTTAGGACAAGGGATACCAGCTAAGTCTACTGTTAGGACAAGGGATACCAGCTAAGTCTACTGTTAGGACAAGGGATACCAGCTAAGTCTACTGTTAGGACAAGGGATACCAGCTAAGTCTACTGTTAGGACAAGGGATACCAGCTAAGTCAACTGTTAGGACAAGGAATACAAGCTAAGGAATAGCAGCTAAGTCTACTGTTAGGACAAGGGATACAAGCTAAGTCAACTGTTAGAACAAGGGATACTAGCTAAGTCTACTGTTAGGACAAGGGATACCAGCTAAGTCTACTGTTAAGACAAGGGATACAAGCTAAATCTACTGTTAAGACAAGGGATACAAGCTAAGTCAACTCTTAGGACAAGGGATACAAGCTAAGTCAACTCTTAGGACAAGGGATACAAGCTAAGTCTACTGTTAGGACAAGGGATACCAGCTAAGTCAACTGTTAGGACAAGGGATACAAGCTAAGTCTACCGTTAGGACAAGGGATACAAGCTAAGTCTACCGTTAGGACAAGGGATACAAGCTAAGTCTAATGTTAGGACAAGGGATACAAGCTAAGTCTACTGTTAAGACAAGGGATACAAGCTAAGTCTACTGTTAGGACAAGGGATACACGCAAAGTCTACTGTTAAGACAAGGGATACAAGCTAAGTCTACTGTTAGGACAAGGGATACCAGCTAAGTCTACTGTTAAGACAAGGGATACAAGCTAAGTCTACTGTTAAGACAAGGGATACAAGCTAAGTCTAATGTTAGGACAAGGGATACAAGCTAAGTCTACTGTTAGGACAAGGGATACACGCAAAGTCTACTGTTAAGACAAGGGATACAAGCTAAGTCTACTGTTAGGACAAGGGATACAAGCTAAGTCAACTGTTAGGACAAGGGATACAAGCTAAGTCTACTGTTAGGACAAGGGATACAAGCTAAGTCTACTGTTAGGACAAGGGATACAAGCTAAGTCAACTCTTAGGACAAGGGGTACAAGCTAAGTCTACTGTTAAGACAAGGGATACAAGCTAAGTCAACTGTTAGGACAAGGGATACCAGCTAAGTCTACTGTTAAGACAATTGATACAAGCTAAGTCAACTGTTAGGACAAGGGATACCAGCTAAGTCAACTGTTAGGACAAGGGATACCAGCTAAGTCTACTGCTAAGACAAGGGATACAAGCTAAGTCAACTCTTAGGACAAGGGATACAAGCTAAGTCAACTCTTAGGACAAGGGATACAAGCTAAGTCTACTGTTAAGACAAGGGATACAAGCTAAGTCAACTGTTAGGACAAGGGATACCAGCTAAGTCTACTGTTAGGACAAGGGATACAAGCTAAGTCAACTGTTAGGACAAGGGATACCAGCTAAGTCAACTGTTAGGACAAGGGATACCAGCTAAGTCTACTGTTAAGACAATTGATACAAGCTAAGTCAACTGTTAGGACAAGGGATACCAGCTAAGTCAACTGTTAGGACAAGGGATACCAGCTAAGTCTACTGCTAAGACAAGGGATACAAGCTAAGTCAACTCTTAGGACAAGGGATACAAGCTAAGTCAACTCTTAGGACAAGGGATACAAGCTAAGTCTACTGTTAAGACAAGGGATACAAGCTAAGTCAACTGTTAGGACAAGGGATACCAGCTAAGTCTACTGTTAGGACAAGGGATACAAGCTAAGTCAACTGTTAGGACAAGGGATACCAGCTAAGTCAACTGTTAGGACAAGGGATACAAGCTAAGTCTACTGTTAAGACAAGGGATACAAGCTAAGTCTACTGTTAGGACAAGGGATGCAAGCAAAGTCAACTGTTAGGACAAGGGATACAAGCTAAGTCTACTGTTAGGACAAGGGATACCAGCTAAGTCTACTGTTAGGACAAGGGATACTAGCTAAGTCTACTGTTAGGACAAGGGATACCAGCTAAGTCTACTGTTAAGACAAGGGATACAAGCTAAGTCAACTCTTAGGACAAGGGATACAAGCTAAGTCAACTCTTAGGACAAGGGATACAAGCTAAGTCAACTCTTAGGACAAGGGGTACCAGCTAAGTCTACTGTTAAGACAAGGGATACAAGCTAAGTCAACTGTTAGGACAAGGGATACCAGCTAAGTCTACTGTTAAGACAATTGATACAAGCTAAGTCAACTGTTAGGACAAGGGATACCAGCTAAGTCAACTGTTAGGACAAGGGATACCAGCTAAGTCTACTGTTAAGACAATTGGTACAAGCTAAGTCAACTGTTAGGACAAGGGATACCAGCTAAGTCAACTGTTAGGACAAGGGATACCAGCTAAGTCTACTGTTAGGACAAGGGATACATCTCCTCTCCTCTCCTCATCTCCTCCTCATCTCCTCCTCCTCATCTTCTCTCCTCTTCTCCTCCCCTCTCCTCTCCTCATATCCTCCTCTCCTCTCTTCTCCCCTTCTCTCCCTTCTCTCCTGTCCTCTCATCTCCTCTCCCCTTCTCTCCTGTCCTCTCATCTCCTCTCCCCTTCTCTCCCCTGTCCTCTCCTCTCCTCTACTTCTCTCCCCTTCTCTCCTGTCCTCTCATCTCCTTTCCCCTTCTCTCCCCTTCTCTCCTGTCCTCTCCTCTCCACTCCTCCTCTTCTCTCCTCATCTCCTCTCCTCTCCTCATCTCCTCCTCTCCTCTCCCCTTCTCTCCTGTCCTATCCTCTCCTCTCCCCTTCTCTCCTGTCCTCTCCTCTCCCCTTCTCTCCTGTCCTCTCCTCTCCTCTACTTCTCTCCCCTTCTCTCCTGTCCTCTCCTCTCCTCTACTTCTCTCCCCTTCTCTCCTGTCCTCTCATCTCCTTTCCCCTTCTCTCCCCTTCTCTCCTGTCCTCTCCTCTCCTCTCCTCCTCTTCTCTCCTCATCTCCTCTCCTCTCCTCATCTCCTCTCCTCTCCTCATCTCCTCCTCTCCTCTCCCCTTCTCTCCTGTCCTATCCTCTCATCTCCTCTCCTCTCCCCTTCTCTCCTGTCCTATCCTCTCATCTCCTCTCCCCTTCTCTCCCCTTCGCTCCTGTCCTCTCCTCTCCCCTTCTCTCCTGTCCTCTCCTCTACTTCTCTCCCCTTCTCTCCTGTCCTCTCCTCTCCTCTACTTCTCTCCCCTTCTCTCCTGTCCTCTCATCTCCTTTCCCCTTCTCTCCTGTCCTCTCCTCTCCTCCTCTCCTCTCCTCCTCTACTCTCCTCATCTCCTCCTCTCCTCTCCCCTTCTCTCCCCTTCTCTCCCCTTCTCTCCTGTCCTGTCCTCTCATCTCCTCTCCCCTTCTCTACCCTTCTCTACTGTCCTCTCCTCTCCTCTCCCCTTCTTTCCCCTTCTCTACTGTCCTCTCCTCCCCCCTTCTCTCCCCTTCTCTCCTGTCCTCTCATCTCCTTTCCCCTTCTCTCCTGTCCTCTCCTCTCCTCCTCTCCTCTCCTCCTCTACTCTCCTCATCTCCTCCTCTCCTCTCCCCTTCTCTCCCCTTCTCTCCTGTCCTGTCCTCTCATCTCCTCTCCCCTTCTCTACCCTTCTCTACTGTCCTCTCCTCTCCTCTCCCCTTCTTTCCCCTTCTCTACTGTCCTCTCCTCCCCCCTTCTCTCCCCTTCTCTACTGTCCTCTCCTCTCCTCTCCCCTTCTCTCCCCTTATCTACTGTCCTCTACTCTCCCCTTCTCTCCCCTTCTCTCCTGTCCTGTCCTCTCCTCTCCCATTCTCTCCCCTACTCTCCTCTCCTCATCTCCTCTCCCCTTCTCTCCCCTTCTCTACTGTCCTCTCCTCACCTCTCCCCTTCTCTCCTCATCTCCTCTCCTCTCCCCTTCTCTCCTGTCCTCTCCTCTCTGACTGTGAGTCAGAGGACTGTGAGTCAGAGAACTGTGAGTCAGAGAACTGTGAGTCAGAGGACTCTGAGTCAGGGGGCTGTGAGTCAGAGGACTGTGAGTCAGAGGACTGTGAGTCAGAGGACTGTGAGTCAGAGGACTGTGAATTAGAGGACTGTGAGTCAACTACTATCTGTATGAATACGAACAAGACTTAATTATTATACTTGCAATGTTTTGCAAAGGTACTTAAAGGTCAGGTTACATGTATGGCAGACCAGACGTTACTCTCATCTTCCTGGATAAATATGGCTACATGTATTTACAGTATTGTATAGCTCTACGAACAAATAAAACCCCAAAGTTGATAACCACACCTCAACATTACACTTCATAAAAACATATATTTCTTTCCATTGAAATGCAGACACTGCTACCACTGTCAGTAAACTTCCGCTTATACGTTATACTGGTGTGCAGCCAGGAGCCTCAATAATACATTCATTATACAGTGCTGCTTCTGACCAGAACTCAGGGGGCGAATAGGTTGCTGCGTTCGTTACCTTGGTGACCTCTGAGTTCTGTAGGTTGGCCTCGTGGGAGCAGCAACCCCCCACAGCTGTCAACATGGCACACTCTTGCAGGTCTGCTTCCTGTTTAGTGGCTCGCTGGGCACTGGGTCGTACCAGTGTCGTGGGGTCCTCAAGGTCCGGAACATTCCAAAAAGGTGTACGCAGCTGGAGGCCTCGCAGGAGGAGGTGACAGGCTTCTAGATCAGCCTCCCAGACACGCTCCAGGGGGGACAGCCACAACTAGAGAGAGAGACACATACAAAGAGAGACAAACAAATCATCACACAGCCACAAATAGAAAACAATAGAATAAAACACTGACATCCTGAGTTATTTTCTCCGCCTTGTCAGATGGTAACTGGGGGTCTCCAAACACGCTAAATAAGAAATGGTAAGCATTCCTCCAAGTCATCCAAAATTGGAGGTAAAAAGCACTCCAAAAATGGATATGTGATTATTTGAAAGATGCTCACAACATGTTGATGTTAAATATGAGTCACATTCTGTTTCCAGGTGTCATTATGTGTTGATTATATTCACATACATTACCAGTGGAAACACCAACAAACCTGCTATGGTGTAAACTCCGCCACATCCTGGTGGAGGCTAAAGACTGAGATAATTGCTTTTCTAACACCCTCTGTCCGTCTCCAAGGAGACCAGAAATAACACCATCCGTCCGTCTCTAAGGAGACCCGACATAACACCAGCAGCACATGGAGGAGCTAGACTGGTCCCTCTCTCTCTCCTCTCCCCTCATCTCCCCCCCCTCTCCTCTCATCATCCCTCCCTGGTGATAACACTATCACTACCACGGCACCAACACTTCTCTGTCCTCTATCCATTCTAACATTCATTTATTCAACACTTCTCTGTCATCTCTCTGTTCAAACATAAATCTATTCAACACTTCTCTGTCCTCTCTCTGTTCAAACATAAATCTATTCAACACTTCTGTCATCTCTCTGTTCTAACATTAATTTATTCAACACTTCTCTGTCCTCTCTCTGTTCAAACATAAATCTATTCAACACTTCTCTGTCCTCTGTCTGTTCAAACATAAATCTATTCAACACTTCTCTGTCATCTCTCTATGTTCTAACATTCCTCTATTTAACACTTATCTGTCCTCTGTCTGTTCTAACATTTATCTGTCATCTGTCTGGTGGAAACTGACATGCACGTCCCAACCTCCTGCCAAATAACTAACCATATTAGAGTAACATATTTTCCTCAGATTACACAGACCCACAAAGAATTCGAAAACTATTTCAATTTTGATAGACTCCTGTCATGACGTTGCCCTCTTTGAGTACAGCGAGCACCATCCCCCGCTCTCTGCTTCTACAACCAGACTGCTGTGGGCAGAGTGAGGTCGTAAATTCCTAAGGAAAACCTTGCCTCATGAACACACAGTTATAGAGAGAGGATAAACGTTTCACAAGGGAAAGGGAAATCCTTCCACCTCACAGAACTTGAGGTACGAACAAATGTCATGTTCCAGAGAAAGTGTAAAAGATTGGTGAAGAATCCAGCTATGAACTGGTGCGTTTGTCACAACTTGGGAAGCTCATGGGAGACGGTGTGGCCACATTACCATAACGCTGTTTATATAATAGTCTCAGATATGAGGTTTACATCTAATTGTTGTATAAGATGAATGAGTGAGTATGATACTGTTTGTAAAATGGTGTAATATGATTGTGGACTATTTAATGAAGAAAAATACAATTCCCTTTTGATTTGAACTAAATCAGAGGACCGCCCCTGAGCGGTCAACTAAGGTTGTAGACCAAGCTTACCTCAATTATGAGATGGCTAAAGGTTGTAAAATCTTTTAAGCATACCACGTGGTTAAACTCTTAGACTATCGATACCGACAGAATAAGAACAAGTCTTTGATATTGATTACACTGTCCCCATGTGCAGATGCAAACCGTGGTCTGGCTTTTTTTATGGTGGTTTTGGAGCAGTGGCTTCTTCCTTGCTGAGCGGCCTTTCAGGTTATGTCGATATAGGACTTGTTTTACTGTGGATATAGATACTTTTGTACCTGTTTCCTCCAGCATCTTCACAAGGTCCTTTGCTGTTGTTCTGGGATTGATTTGCACTTTTCGCACCAATGTAAGTTCATCTCTAGGAGACAGAACGTGTCTCCTTCCTGAGCGGTATGACGACTGACTCATATCAGAAGCTTCTAAAGCCATGACATTATTTTCTGGAATTTTCCAAGCTGTGTAAAGGCACAGTCAACCTAGTGTAGGTAAACGTCTGACCCACTGGAATTGTGATACAGTGAATTATAAGTGAAATAATCTGTCTGTAAACAATTGTTGGAAAAATGACTTGTGTCATGCACAAAGTAGATGTCCTAACCGACTTGCCAAAACTATAGTTTGATAACAAAACATTTGTGGAGTGGTTGAAAAACTAGTCTTCAACCTAAGTGGATGTAAACTTCAGACTTCAACTGTAGCTATAATATGACACTTGAAATGTCTCTATTCTTCTATGAGTGTATTTATTTGTATTTATTTGTATTGTTTTTATTGTTTATTGTTCCGCTATTGTTTATTATCTACTTGACTTGCTTTGGCAATGTAAACATACGTTTCCCATGACAATAAAGCCCTTAAATTGAATTAAACTGAGAGAAAGAAAGACAGAAAGAAAGAAAGAGAGATGTACAGTCTGTAGATAACTTCCACTCGATGTCGCAGTCTTTTGATCCTAGTTTTAGGATTCTACTATAAAGGAGGGGCTCATAAGAACTCTTTTAGTGAGTGGCCTGGCAGAGAGCCTCGGTCTCATGACACGCGCTCCCGACATAGTATGCTCTCGCTCCAGTACTTTTCTTCAGACAATGAAATTCTCCAGTTGGAACCTTAGATGATTTATGTTAAAAATGTCCTAAAGATTGATTCCATACATCGTTTGACTTATTTCTACGACCTGTAACGGAACCTTTTGAGTTTTTGTTTGGATGAAATGCTCATGCCTCATGAAGATGGATTACTGGGCTGAATACGCTAACAACAAGTGGCTATTTAGACATAAATGATGGACTTTATGGAACAAATAATTTATTGTCGAACTGGGATTCCTGGGAGTGCCTTCTGATGAAGATCAAAGGTAAGTGAATATTTATAGTGTTATTTCTAACTTCTGTTGACTCCAACATGGCGGATATTTATTTGGCTTGGGGCTCTGAGCACCGTTCTCAGATTATGCTTTTCCGTAAAGTTTTTTAAAAATCTGACACAGCGGTTGCATTAACTTCTTAAGGTAAGGCAGCAAATTCACTTTTGGATAAATAGCATGCCCAATTTCAACTTCCTACTACTCATGCCAAGAATATAAGATATGCATATTATTAGATTTGGATAGAAAACACTCTGAAGTTTCTTAAACTGTTTGAATCATGTCTGTGGGTATAACAGAACTTATGTAGCAGGCAAAACCCTGAGGACTAACCGTTCAGATTGTTAGTTTTTTTGAGGTCTCTGTCTGTTCAGTGAGGTCTCATTGGCAAACGATATTTCTTAGGAACTTGTTTTCAGTTCCTACCGCTTCCACTGGATGTCACCAGTCTTTGGAATTTGGTTGAGGTTATTCCTTTGTGCAATGAAGAAGTACGGCCATCTAGGAATTGCGTAACACTGTTGAGAGTTGCGCAAGACGTGAAAAGATAGACCAGTCTTCAATTTGATCGATTATTAACGTTAAAAATACCTAAAGTTGTATTTCAAAAGTAGTTTGAAATATTTTGGCAAAGTTTATAGGGAACTTTTGCAATATTTTGTAGTGACATTGCGCAATTTGGAAGCTGTTTTTTTCTGGATCAAACGCGCTAAATACATTGACATTTTGGATATATATGGATGGAATTAATCGAACAAAAGGACCAATTGTGATGTTTATGGGACATATTGGAGTGCCAACAAAAGAAGCTCGTCAAAGGTAAGGCATGTTTTATATTTTATTTCTGCGTTTTGTGTAGCGCCTGCAGGGTTGAAATATGCTACTCTCTTTGTTTACTGTTGTACTATCATCAGATAATAGCTTCTTATGCTTTTGCCGAAAAGCCTTTTAAAATCTGACATGTTGGCTGGATTGAGTGTAGCTTTAATTGAGTTTCTTACATATGTGATTTAATGGAAGTTTGATTTTTATATCATTTTTTCTTATTTGCTGAGCTGCATTTTCCCTGTTTTTTGCCCAAGTGGGACGCAAGCGTCCATATACCATAAGAAGTTAAGGAGAAGTCTATCCTTAATTCTGTGAATAACACTTGTATGTTTTATCAATGTTTATTATGAATATTTCTGCAAAATCACCAGATGTTTTGGAATCAAAACATTACTGCACGTAACGCGCCAATGTAAACAGAGATTTTTGGATATAAATATGCACATTATCGAACAAAACATACATGTATTCTGTAACATGATGTCCTATGAGTGTCATCTGATGAAGATCATCAAAGGTTAGTGATTAATTGTATCTATATTTCTGCTTTTAACTGGGAGTCTCGTGAGTGCAAACATCCGAAGATCATCAAACGTAAGCGATTCATTTTATTGCTTTTCTGACTTTTGTGATTAATCTACTTTGCTGCTAGCTGTTTGCAATGTTTTGTCTGCTGAGAGAGATGTCCTTACGTTTCCTTAGTGAAAACAATGTACTGAGCAAATGTCAAATTGGCTTTTTGCCAAATCACCGTATGACAGACCATGTATTCACCTTGCACTCCCTAATTGACAAACAAACAAACGAAATCAAAGGCAAAGTCTTCTCATGCTTTGTTGATTTCAAAAAAGCTTTCAACTTAATTTGGCATGAGGGTCTGCTATACAAATTCAGGGAAAGTAGTGTTGGGGAAAAACAAACAACATTATAAAATGTATTTATATAAACATCAAGTGTGCGGTTAAAACTGGCAAAAAACACACCCATTTCTTTCCACAGGGCCATGGGGATGAGACAGGGATGCAGCTTAAGCCCCACCCTCTTCAACATATATAATCAACGAATTGGCGAAGGCACTAGAACAGTCTGCAGCACCCGGCCTCACCCTACTAGAATCTGAGGTCAAATGTCTACTGTTTGCTGATGATCTGGTGCTTCTGTCCCCAACCAAGGAGGGCCTACAGCAGCATCTAGATATTCTGCTCAGATTCTGTCAGACCTGGGCCCTGACAGTAAATCTCAGTAAGACAAAAATAACTGTGTTCCAATACAAATCCAGTTGCCAGGACCACTAATACAAATTCCATCTAGACACCATTGCCCTAGAGCACACAAAAAAACTATATATACCTCAACCTCAACTTCAACTCCACAGGTAACTTCAACAAAGCTGTGAAAAAGCTGAGAGACAAGGCAAGAAGGGGCTTCTATGCTGTCAAAAGGAACATACAATTTTACATATCAATAAGGATCTGGCTAAAAATACTTGAATCAGTTATAGAACCCATTGCCCTTTATGGTTGTGAGGGCTTGAGTCCACTCACCAACCAAGAATTCACAAAATGGGACAAACACCAAATTGAGACTCTGCATAAAGAATTTTGCAAAAATATCCTTTGTGTACATCTTAAAACAGCTAGACCAGTGCTTCCCAAAGGATTCACAGAGCTCTAAAAACAGCCAGACCACTGCTTCCCAAAGGATTCACAGAGCTCTTAAAACAGCTAGACCAGTGCTTCCCAAAGGATTCACAGAGCTCTAAAAACAGCTAGACCACTGCTTCCCAAAGGATCCACACAGCTCTAAAAACAGCCAGACCACTGCTCCCAAAGGATCCACATAGCTCTAAAAACAGCCAGACCACTGCCTCCCAAAGGATCCAGACAGCTCTAAAAACAGCCAGACCACTGCCTCCCAAAGGATTCACAGAGCTGTAAAAGTGCATGTTTGAAATGACATTACAAATTGAGAACCTGAAAATTGTACTCCTGAAATAATGCTTATATAACTTAAGGTTTTGTTCTGATTTATAAGCCTTGTAATATACACTACATGAGGTCACAGTAATATACACTACATGAGGTCACAGTAATATACACTACATGAGGTCACAGTAATATACACTACATGAGGTCACAGTAATATACACTACATGAGGTCACAGTAATATACACTACATGAGGTCACAATAATATACACTACATGAGGTCACAGTAATATACACTACATGAGGTCACAATAATATACACTACATGAGGTCACAGTAATATACACTACATGAGGTCACAATAATATACACTACATGAGGTCACAGTAATATACACTACATGAGGTCACAGTAATATACACTACATGAGGTAGTTCCAGTGAAGGGAAATCTTAACGCTACAGCATACAATGACATTCTAGACCGTTCTGTCGTTCCAAATTTGTGGCAACAGTTTAGGGAAGGCCCTTTCTTGTTTCAGAATGACAATGCCCCCGTGCACAAAGCAAAGTCCATACAGAAATATTCTGTCGAGATTGGTGTGGAAAAACTTAACCGGCCTGCACAGAGCCCTGAACTCAACCCCATCGAACAACTTTGAAATGAATTGGAACGTCAACTGTGAGCCAGGCCTAATCGCCCAACATCAGAGCCCGACCTCACTAATGATCACGTGGCTGAATGGGAGAAAGTCCCAGTAGCAATATTTTACCTTTATTTAACTAGGCAAGTCCATTAAGAAAAAAATCTTATTTTCAACTACAGCCTAGGAACAGTGGGTTAACTGCCATGTTCAGGAGTAGAACAGGGGTAGATTTTTACCTTGTCAGCTCGGGGATTTGATCTGGCAACCTTCCGGTTACTAGTCCAACGCTCTAACCACTAGGCTACCCTGCTGCCCCAATACTCCAACATCTAGTGGAAAGCCTTCCCAGAATAGTGGAGGACATTATAGCAGCCACTCCATATTAATGGCCATGATTTTGGAATGAGATGTTTGAAGAGCACGTGTCCACATACTTTTGGTCATGTAGTGTAACAAAAGACACAGTACTTTCTGGATCTTTCCAATGCCCTAGCTGAGATGACACTTTGATGGTGTTAGTTATGTTAGAAATAGATGGGATGTTCTTTCAAAAAGCAGATAATTTCTTAGCTAAAGGATGCATTAGAACATTGGGTTTCCTGATGATTGAATCTTGGTAGACGAGGAACAGAGCAGAGCTCTCACAGTCCTAAAAGGCCCTCTTCAACACTCCTCTCCTTCTGTCACATCACCTGCTGAGTCTCCTCTCATATTCTCTGATTCATTTACCTCCCATCCAATTATAACCTCTGGATACTGTGGAAAACTACTGCAAGATGCAGCTCGTAAATCACCAACAACCCTAACACATTATAACTACCATCAGGATAATGTAGTTAGTATTCACGTTTAAGAAGTCACCAACAACCCTAACACGTTGTAACTCTAACATTCACTAGGTCTATTCTCAGAACAAACATCAGCAACAAGTCTAGGGCATGTCATCCTCACAGCTAACAGCTAACACCTCACAATCCATAACACATTACCAGCTACAGCTATGCAGGTCAGTGTTTTTTATCATTCATCTTGTACTGGAGGCAGATATGCACAGCCGCAAAGTCATAAAACCTAACCCTAACCTTAACCACACCGCTAACCTTAATACCTAACACTAAAATTAAATTAAGAACAAAAAGCTCAAGCAACAAGAAGCTGATTCAACTAAGACACCAACAACACTAACACATTACCAGCTATACGAGGCTGATGCTACTCAACAACACTAACACATTACCAGCTATACGAGGCTGATGCTACTCAACAACACTAACACATTACCAGCTATACGAGGCTGATGCTACTCAACAACACTAACACATTACCAGCTATACGAGGCTGATGCTACTCAACAACACTAACACATTACCAGCTATACGAGGCTGATGCTACTCAACAACACTAACACATTACCAGCTATACGAGGCTGATGCTACTCAACAACACTAACACATTACCAGCTATACGAGGCTGATGCTACTCAACAACACTAACACATTACCAGCTATACGAGGCTGATGCTACTCAACAACACTAACACATTACCAGCTATACGAGGCTGATGCTACTCAACAACACTAACACATTACCAGCTATACGAGGCTGATGCTACTCAACAACACTAACACATTACCAGCTATACGAGGCTGATGCTACACAACAACACTAACACAAACACATTACCAGCTATACGAGGCTGATGCTCCTCAACAACACTAACACAAACACATTACCAGCTATACGAGGCTGATGCTCCTCAACAACACTAACACAAACACATTACCAGCTATACGAGGCTGATGCTACACAACAACACTTACACATTACCAGCTATACGAGGCTGATGCTACTCAACAACACTAACACATTACCAGCTATACGAGGCTGATGCTACTCAACAATACTAACACATTACCAGCTATACGAGGCTGATGCTACTCAACAACACTAACACAACCACATTACCAGCTATACGAGGCTGATGCTACTCAACAACACTAACACATTACCAGCTATACGAGGCTGATGCTCCTCAACAACACTAACACATTACCAGCTATACGAGGCTGATGCTACACAACAACACTTACACATTACCAGCTATACGAGGCTGATGCTACTCAACAACACTAACACATTACCAGCTATACGAGGCTGATGCTACTCAACAATACTAACACATTACCAGCTATACGAGGCTGATGCTACTCAACAACACTAACACAAACACATTACCAGCTATACGAGGCTGATGCTACTCAACAACACTAACACATTACCAGCTATACGAGGCTGATGCTACTCAACAACACTAACACAAACACATTACCAGCAATACGAGGCTGATGCTACTCAACAACACTAACACAACCACATTACCAGCTATACGAGGCTGATGCTCCTCAACAACACTAACACATTACCAGCTATACGAGGCTGATGCTACTCAACAACACTAACACAACCACATTACCAGCTATACGAGGCTGATGCTACTCAACAACACTAACACATTACCAGCTATACGAGGCTGATGCTCCTCAACAACACTAACACATTACCAGCTATACGAGGCTGATGCTCCTCAACAACACTAACACAAACACATTACCAGCTATACGAGGCTGATGCTCCTCAACAACACTAACACAAACACATTACCAGCTATACGAGGCTGATGCTACACAACAACACTTACACATTACCAGCTATACGAGGCTGATGCTACTCAACAACACTAACACATTACCAGCTATACGAGGCTGATGCTACTCAACAATACTAACACATTACCAGCTATACGAGGCTGATGCTACTCAACAACACTAACACAACCACATTACCAGCTATACGAGGCTGATGCTACTCAACAACACTAACACATTACCAGCTATACGAGGCTGATGCTCCTCAACAACACTAACACATTACCAGCTATACGAGGCTGATGCTACACAACAACACTTACACATTACCAGCTATACGAGGCTGATGCTACTCAACAACACTAACACATTACCAGCTATACGAGGCTGATGCTACTCAACAATACTAACACATTACCAGCTATACGAGGCTGATGCTACTCAACAACACTAACACAAACACATTACCAGCTATACGAGGCTGATGCTACTCAACAACACTAACACATTACCAGCTATACGAGGCTGATGCTACTCAACAACACTAACACAAACACATTACCAGCAATACGAGGCTGATGCTACTCAACAACTAACACATTACCAGCTATACGAGGCTGATGCTACTCAACAACACTAACACATTACCAGCTATACGAGGCTGATGCTCCTCAACAACACTAACACATTACCAGCTATACGAGGCTGATGCTACTCAACAACACTAACACATTACCAGCTATACGAGGCTGATGCTCCTCAACAACACTAACACATTACCAGCTATACGAGGCTGATGCTACTCAACAACACTAACACATTACCAGCTATACGAGGCTGATGCTACTCAACAACACTAACACATTACCAGCTATACGAGGCTGATGCTCCTCAACAACACTAACACATTACCAGCTATACGAGGCTGATGCTACTCAGCAACACAAACACATTACCAGCTATATGAGGCTGATGCTACTCAACAACACTAACACATTACCAGCTATACGAGGCTGATGCTACTCAACAACACTAACACATTACCAGCTATACGAGGCTGATGCTACTCAACAAAACTAACACATCGGCAGGACATCTACATCTGGTAAGATGGGGGAGGGGGTGTGTGTCTATCTATCAAAACAGATGATGCCTAATATTAAAGAAGTCTCAAGGTATTGCTCACCAAAGGTGGAGTACCTCACAATAAGCTGTAGATCACACCATCTACCCAGAGAGTTCTCATCTATATTATTCATAGCTGTCTATTTACCACCACAAACCGATGCTGGCACTAAGACTCCACCCAATGAGCTGTGTAAGGTCATAACCAAACAAGAAAATGCTCATCCAGAAGCGGTGCTCCTAGTGGCCGGGGACTTTAATGCAGGAAAACTGAAATCAGTTTTACCTAATTTCTACCAGCATGTTAAATGTGGAACCACAGGGAAAAAACTCTAGACCACCTTTACTCCACACAGAAAAAAAAGCTATCCCTCACCCTCCATTTGGGAAATCTGACTGTAATACTATCCTCCTGATTCCTGCTTACATTCAAAAACTAAAGCAGGAAGTACCAGTGACTCACTCAATATTATAGTGGTCAGATGACCCCAGATGCTACGCTACAGGACTGTTTTGCAGCACAGACTGTAATATGTTCCGGGATTCATGAGGTGTACACCACCTCAGTGACCAGCTTCATCAATAAGTTCATCGACGTCATTGTCCCCACAGTGACAGTACGTACATATCCCAACCAGAAGCCATGGATTACAGGCAACATCCTCACCAAGCTAAAGGCTAGGGCTGCCACTTTTCACTATTCCAGACACTAATAAGAAATCCTGCTATGCCCTTAGACGAGCCATCAAACAGTCAACATGTCAATACAGGACCAAGATTGAATCCTACTATGCTGGCTCTGACACTTGTCGGATGTGGCAGGGCTTGCAAACTATAACAGACTACAAAGGGAAACCCAGTCCTGAGCTGCCCAGTGACACGAGCCTACCAGATGAGCTAAATGCCTTTAATGCTCGCTTCGAGGCAAGCAACACTGAAGCATGCATGAAGGCAACAGCTTATTCCAGGCGACTGCCTGATCACGTTCTCCATAGCCGATGTGAGCAATACCTTTAAACAGGTCAACATTCACAAAGCCGCAGGGCCAGACGGATTACCAGGGCGTGTACGCAAAGCATACACGGACCAACTGGCAAGTGTCTTCACTGACATTTTCAACATCTCCCTGACCGAGGCTGTAATACCTACATGTTTCAAGCAGACCACCATAGTCCCTGTGCTCAAGAAAGCGAAGGTAACTTGCCTAAATAATTACCGCCATGTAGCACTCACGTCGGTAGCGATGAAGTGCTTTGAAAGGCTGGTCATGGCTCACATCAACACCATCATCACGGAAACCCTAGACCCACTCCAATTTGCATACCGCCCCAACAGATCCACAGATGACACAATCACAATCACACTCTACACTGCCCTTTCCCACCCGGACAAAATGAACACCAATGTGAGAATGCTGTTCATTGACTACAGCTCAGCGTTCAACACCATAGTGCCCAAAAAGCTTATCACTACGCCAAGGACCTTGGGACTAAACACCTCCCTCTGCAACTGGATCCTGCCTTCCTGACAGGCCTCCCCAGTTGGTAAGGGTAGGCAACAACACATCTGCCACACTGATGCTCAACACGGGGACCCCTCAGTGGTGCGTGGTTAGTCCCCTCCTGTACTCCCTGTTCACCCATGACTGTGTGGCCAAACATGACTCAAACACCATCATTAAGTTTGCTGATGACATAACAGTGGTAGGTCTGATCACTGACAATGATGAGACAGTCTATAGGGAGGAGGTCAGAGACCTGGCAGTGTGGTGCCAGGACAACAACCTCTCTCTCAATGTGAGCAAAACAAAGTAACTGATCGTGGACTATAGGAAAAGGAGGGCCGAACAGGCCCCGATTAAAACTTCTTCAGGCTAGGGTCTATTGTTCTCCACTTCCTGTCTGACTGACGTGCCCAAAGTAAACTACCTGTTACTCAGGCCCAGAAGCTAGGATATGTATATAATTGGTAGCATTAGATGTAAAACACTCTGAGGTTTCTAAAACTATAATGTCTGTGAGTATAACAGAACTGATATGGCAGGCAAAAACCCAAGGAGAATCCATCTGGAAATTTTTTTTTGAGGTCACAGGCCATTCCAATGCTTGTCTATGGGATAATTAAAGGCATTTCTCCCAGATTTCAGTTCCTATGGCTTACACTGGATGTCAACAGTCTTTAGAAGGGTTTTAAGCTTCTTCTTTTTTTATGAACTAGTAGTTGTAGTTTTTCAAGGTGTCTCTCATTAGGACTGTAGTCTTGTGGCGCACGTGGATGAGGGCACTTTATCTCCGGTATTGAACATACTACATTCTGTCTTCAATTGTATCGCTTATTTACATATTAGGGTACCTGAAGATTGATTAGAAACGTTGTTTGACTTGTTTGGACAAAGTTTTCCGGTAACTTTTGGGATTCATTTGTCTGCATGTTGAACAAGTGGAACAGTGGATTACTGAATCAACTGTGCCAGCTAAACAGACTTTTTGGGGATATAAAGAAGGACTTTATCAAACAAAACCACCATTTGTTGTGTAGCTGGGACCCTGATTGAAAACAGAGGAAGATCTTCGAAGGTAAGTGATTTATTTTAGCGCTATTTCCGATTTTTGTAACGCCTCTGCTGGTTTGGACAATGCTTTTAGTGCTGGTGTATGTGGGGCGCTGTCCTCAGATAATGGCTTTCGCCATAAAGTATTTTTTAAATCTGACAACGCGGTTTAACAAGAAGTTAAACTATTAAGCTATTAAACAATGTAAGACACTTGTATTTTCATTCATGTTTAATATTACGATTTTTGTATTTTGAAATTTCGCGCTCTGCAATTTCACCGGATGTTGTCGAGAGAGCCCAAAGAGCTTTTTTTAAACCACGATTTACTTAAACTCCATTTAGTTCGTTTTTTTGTGAGCTCAACATGCCGGTGCTCTAGAGGTATTAGGCCTTAATCTATGCATTTCACAGGACTGGGAATACAGATATGTAGGGTTGTGGATCAAAAAAGCAGTTAGTATCTGGTGTGGCACCTTTTTTCCTCATGCAACGTGACACATCTCCTTCACATAGAGTTGATTGTGGCCTGTGTAATGTTGTCCCACTCCTCTTCAATGGCTGTGCGAAGTAGCTGGATATTGGAGGGAACTGTCACGACAGTGGGCCAGTATTGCAGTATTGCCATCGTTGTCTGTAGCTTATGCCTGCCTGCCCATACCATAACCCCTCTGCCACTATGGGCCACTCTGTTCACAACATGGACATCAGCAAACCGCTCGCCCACACAACGCCATACACGTGGTCTGCGGTTGTGAGGCCAGTTGGACGTACTGCCAACTTCTCTAAAACCTTGTTGGAGGCGGCTTATCGTTGAGAAAAGAACATTAAATTATCTGGCAACAGCTCTGATTGACATTCCTAAAGTCAGCATGCCAATTGCACGCCCCCTTAAAACTTGAGACATCTGTGGCATTGTGTTGTGTGACAAAACATTTCAGAGTGGCCTTTTATTGTCCTCAGCACAAGGTGAACCTGTGTAATAATCATGCTGTTGAGTCAGCTTCTTGATATGCCACACCTGTCAGGTGGATGGATTATCTTGGCAAAGGAGAAATGCTCACTAACAGGGATGTAAACACATTTGTGCACAACATTTTAGAGAAAAAAATATTGTTGTGCTTATTTTCAAGTTCTATTTATATAGAGGAGGGGTATGGAAGGAAGGGGAGGGATGCTGGAACAGCCAGGAAGATATAATCTATTTATAAAGAGGAGGGGTATGGAAGGAAGGGGAGGGATGCTGGAACAGCCAGGAAGATATCATCTATTTATAAAGAGGAGGCGTAGGGGAGGAAGGGGAGGGATGCTGGAACAGCCAGGAAGATATAATCTATTTATATAGAGGAGGGGTAGGGGAGGAAGGGGAGGGATGCTGGAACAGCCAGGAAGATATCATCTATTTATATAGAGGAGGGGTAGGGGAGGAAGGGGAGGGATGCTGGAACAGCCAGGAAGATATCATCTATTTATAAAGAGGAGGCGTAGGGGAGGAAGGGGAGGGATGCTGGAACAGCCAGGAAGATATCATCTATTTATATAGAGGAGGGGTAGGGGAGGAAGGGGAGGGATGCTGGAACAGCCAGGAAGATATAATCTATTTATATAGAGGAGGGGTAGGGGAGGAAGGGGAGGGATGCTGGAACAGCCAGGAAGATATAATCTATTTATAAAGAGGAGGGGTAGGGGAGGAAGGGGAGGGATGCTGGAACAGCCAGGAAGATATAATCTATTTATATAGAGGAGGGGTAGGGGAGGAAGGGGAGGGATGCTGGAACAGCCAGGAAGATATAATCTATTTATAAAGAGGAGGGGTAGGGGAGGAAGGGGAGGGATGCTGGAACAGCCAGGAAGATATAATCTATTTATATAGAGGAGGGGTAGGGGAGGAAGGGGAGGGATGCTGGAACAGCCAGGAAGATATAATCTATTTATATAGAGGAGGCGTAGGGGAGGAAGGGGAGGGATGCTGGAACAGCCAGGAAGATATAATCAATTTATAAAGAGGAGGTGTAGGGGAGGAAGGGGAGGGATGCTGGAACAGCCAGGAAGATATAATCTATTTATAAAGAGGAGGCGTAGGGGAGGAAGGGGAGGGATGCTGGAACAGCCAGGAAGATATAATCTATTTATATAGAGGAGGGGTATGGAAGGAAGGGGAGGGATGCTGGAACAGCCAGGAAGATATAATCTATTTATATAGAGGAGGCGTAGGGGAGGAAGGGGAGGGATGCTGGAACAGCCAGGAAGATATAATCTATTTATATAGAGGAGGCATAGGGGAGGAAGGGGAGGGATGCTGGAACAGCCAGGAAGATATAATCTATTTATAAAGAGGAGGCGTAGGGGAGGAAGGGGAGGGATGCTGGAACAGCCAGGAAGATATCATCTATTTATAAAGAGGAGGCGTAGGGAAGGAAGGGGAGGGATGCTGGAACAGCCAGGAAGATATAATCTATTTATAAAGAGGAGGGGTATGGGAGGAAGGGGAGGGATGCTGGAACAGCCAGGAAGATATAATCTATTTATAAAGAGGAGGCGTAGGGAAGGAAGGGGAGGGATGCTGGAACAGCCAGGAAGATATAATCTATTTATAAAGAGGAGGCGTAGGGAAGGAAGGGGAGGGATGCTGGAACAGCCAGGAAGATATAATCTATTTATAAAGAGGAGGCGTAGGGGAGGAAGGGGAGGGATGCTGGAACAGCCAGGAAGATATAATCTATTTATATAGAGGAGGCGTAGGGGAGGAAGGGGAGGGATGCTGGAACAGCCAGGAAGATATAATCTATTTATAAAGAGGAGGCGTAGGGAAGGAAGGGGAGGGATGCTGGAACAGCCAGGAAGATATCATCTATTTATGAAGAGGAGGCGTAGGGGAGGAAGGGGAGGGATGCTGGAACAGCCAGGAAGATATAATCTATTTATAAAGAGGAGGCGTAGGGAAGGAAGGGGAGGGATGCTGGAACAGCCAGGAAGATATCATATATTTATGAAGAGGAGGCGTAGGGGAGGAAGGGGAGGGATGCTGGAACAGCCAGGAAGATATAATCTATTTATAAAGAGGAGGCGTAGGGGAGGAAGGGGAGGGATGCTGGAACAGCCAGGAAGATATAATCTATTTATAAAGAGGAGGCGTAGGGGAGGAAGGGGAGGGATGCTGGAACAGCCAGGAAGATATCATCTATTTATGAAGAGGAGGCGTAGGGGAGGAAGGGGAGGGATGCTGGAACAGCCAGGAAGATATAATCTATTTATAAAGAGGAGGCGTAGGGGAGGAAGGGGAGGGATGCTGGAACAGCCAGGAAGATATCATCTATTTATAAAGAGGAGGCGTAGGGAAGGAAGGGGAGGGATGCTGGAACAGCCAGGAAGATATAATCTATTTATAAAGAGGAGGGATATGGGAGGAAGGGGAGGGATGCTGGAACAGCCAGGAAGATATAATCTATTTATAAAGAGGAGGCGTAGGGAAGGAAGGGGAGGGATGCTGGAACAGCCAGGAAGATATAATCTATTTATAAAGAGGAGGCGTAGGGAAGGAAGGGGAGGGATGCTGGAACAGCCAGGAAGATATAATCTATTTATAAAGAGGAGGCGTAGGGGAGGAAGGGGAGGGATGCTGGAACAGCCAGGAAGATATAATCTATTTATATAGAGGAGGGGTATGGAAGGAAGGGGAGGGATGCTGGAACAGCCAGGAAGATATAATCTATTTATATAGAGGAGGGGTATGGAAGGAAGGGGAGGGATGCTGGAACAGCCAGGAAGATATAATCTATTTATAAAGAGGAGGCGTAGGGGAGGAAGGGGAGGGATGCTGGAACAGCCAGGAAGATATAATCTATTTATATAGAGGAGGGGTATGGAAGGAAGGGGAGGGATGCTGGAACAGCCAGGAAGATATAATCTATTTATAAAGAGGAGGCGTAGGGGAGGAAGGGGAGGGATGCTGGAACAGCCAGGAAGATATAATCTATTTATATAGAGGAGGGGTATGGAAGGAAGGGGAGGGATGCTGGAACAGCCAGGAAGATATAATCTATTTATATAGAGGAGGGGTATGGAAGGAAGGGGAGGGATGCTGGAACAGCCAGGAAGATATAATCTATTTATAAAGAGGAGGCGTAGGGGAGGAAGGGGAGGGATGCTGGAACAGCCAGGAAGATATAATCTATTTATAAAGAGGAGGCGTAGGGGAGGAAGGGGAGGGATGCTGGAACAGCCAGGAAGATATAATCTATTTATAAAGAGGAGGCGTAGGGGAGGAAGGGGAGGGATGCTGGAACAGCCAGGAAGATATAATCTATTTATATAGAGGAGGGGTATGGAAGGAAGGGGAGGGATGCTGGAACAGCCAGGAAGATATAATCTATTTATAAAGAGGAGGCGTAGGGGAGGAAGGGGAGGGATGCTGGAACAGCCAGGAAGATATAATCTATTTATAAAGAGGAGGCGTAGGGGAGGAAGGGGAGGGATGCTGGAACAGCCAGGAAGATATAATCTATTTATAAAGAGGAGGCGTAGGGGAGGAAGGGGAGGGATGCTGGAACAGCCAGGAAGATATAATCTATTTATATAGAGGAGGGGTATGGAAGGAAGGGGAGGGATGCTGGAACAGCCAGGAAGATATAATCTATTTATAAAGAGGAGGCGTAGGGGAGGAAGGGGAGGGATGCTGGAACAGCCAGGAAGATATAATCTATTTATAAAGAGGAGGCGTAGGGGAGGAAGGGGAGGGATGCTGGAACAGCCAGGAAGATATAATCTATTTATATAGAGGAGGGGTATGGAAGGAAGGGGAGGGATGCTGGAACAGCCAGGAAGATATAATCTATTTATAAAGAGGAGGCGTAGGGGAGGAAGGGGAGGGATGCTGGAACAGCCAGGAAGATATAATCTATTTATAAAGAGGAGGCGTAGGGGAGGAAGGGGAGGGATGCTGGAACAGCCAGGAAGATATAATCTATTTATAAAGAGGAGGCGTAGGGGAGGAAGGGGGTTGGATGCTGGAACAGCCAGGAAGATATAATCTATTTATAAAGAGGAGGCGTAGGGGAGGAAGGGGAGGGATGCTGGAACAGCCAGGAAGATATAATCTATTTATATAGAGGAGGGGTATGGAAGGAAGGGGAGGGATGCTGGAACAGCCAGGAAGATATAATCTATTTATAAAGAGGAGGCGTAGGGGAGGAAGGGGAGGGATGCTGGAACAGCCAGGAAGATATAATCTATTTATAAAGAGGAGGCGTAGGGGAGGAAGGGGAGGGATGCTGGAACAGCCAGGAAGATATAATCTATTTATAAAGAGGAGGCGTAGGGGAGGAAGGGGAGGGATGCTGGAACAGCCAGGAAAATATAATCTATTTATAAAGAGGAGGCATAGGGGAGGAAGGGGAGGGATGCTGGAACAGCCAGGAAGATATAATCTATTTATAAAGAGGAGGCGTAGGGGAGGAAGGGGAGGGATGCTGGAACAGCCAGGAAGATATAATCTATTTATAAAGAGGAGGCGTAGGGGAGGAAGGGGAGGGATGCTGGAACAGCCAGGAAGATATAATCTATTTATATAGAGGAGGGGTATGGAAGGAAGGGGAGGGATGCTGGAACAGCCAGGAAGATATAATCTATTTATGAAGAGGAGGCGTAGGGGAGGAAGGGGAGGGATGCTGGAACAGCCAGGAAGATATAATCTATTTATAAAGAGGAGGCGTAGGGGAGGAAGGGGAGGGATGCTGGAACAGCCAGGAAGATATAATCTATTTATAAAGAGGAGGCGTAGGGGAGGAAGGGGAGGGATGCTGGAACAGCCAGGAAGATATAATCTATTTATAAAGAGGAGGCGTAGGGGAGGAAGGGGAGGGATGCTGGAACAGCCAGGAAGATATAATCTATTTATAAAGAGGAGGCGTAGGGGAGGAAGGGGAGGGATGCTGGAACAGCCAGGAAGATATAATCTATTTATATAGAGGAGGGGTATGGGAGGAAGGGGAGGGATGCTGGAACAGCCAGGAAGATATCATCTATTTATAAAGAGGAGGCGTAGGGGAGGAAGGGGAGGGATGCTGGAACAGCCAGGAAGATATAATCTATTTATAAAGAGGAGGCGTAGGGGAGGAAGGGGAGGGATGCTGGAACAGCCAGGAAGATATAATCTACTTATAAAGAGGAGGCGTAGGGGAGGAAGGGGAGGGATGCTGGAACAGCCAGGAAGATATAATCTATTTATAAAGAGGAGGCGTAGGGGAGGAAGGGGGTTGGATGCTGGAACAGCCAGGAATATATAATCTATTTATAAAGAGGAGGCGTAGGGGAGGAAGGGGAGGGATGCTGGAACAGCCAGGAAGATATAATCTATTTATATAGAGGAGGGGTATGGAAGGAAGGGGAGGGATGCTGGAACAGCCAGGAAGATATAATCTATTTATAAAGAGGAGGCGTAGGGGAGGAAGGGGAGGGATGCTGTAACAGACAGGAAGATATAATCTATTTATAAAGAGGAGGCGTAGGGGAGGAAGGGGAGGGATGCTGGAACAGCCAGGAAGATATAATCTATTTATAAAGAGGAGGCGTAGGGGAGGAAGGGGAGGGATGCTGGAACAGCCAGGAAGATATAATCTATTTATAAAGAGGAGGCGTAGGGGAGGAAGGGGAGGGATGCTGGAACAGCCAGGAAGATATAATCTATTTATAAAGAGGAGGCGTAGGGGAGGAAGGGGAGGGATGCTGGAACAGCCAGGAAGATATAATCTATTTATATAGAGGAGGGGTATGGAAGGAAGGGGAGGGATGCTGGAACAGCCAGGAAGATATAATCTATTTATGAAGAGGAGGCGTAGGGGAGGAAGGGGAGGGATGCTGGAACAGCCAGGAAGATATAATCTATTTATATAGAGGAGGGGTATGGAAGGAAGGGGAGGGATGCTGGAACAGCCAGGAAGATATAATCTATTTATGAAGAGGAGGCGTAGGGGAGGAAGGGGAGGGATGCTGGAACAGCCAGGAAGATATAATCTATTTATATAGAGGAGGGGTATGGAAGGAAGGGGAGGGATGCTGGAACAGCCAGGAAGATATAATCTATTTATAAAGAGGAGGCGTAGGGGAGGAAGGGGAGGGATGCTGGAACAGCCAGGAAGATATAATCTATTTATAAAGAGGAGGCGTAGGGGAGGAAGGGGAGGGATGCTGGAACAGCCAGGAAGATATAATCTATTTATAAAGAGGAGGCGTAGGGGAGGAAGGGGGTTGGATGCTGGAACAGCCAGGAAGATATAATCTATTTATAAAGAGGAGGCGTAGGGGAGGAAGGGGAGGGATGCTGGAACAGCCAGGAAGATATAATCTATTTATATAGAGGAGGGGTATGGAAGGAAGGGGAGGGATGCTGGAACAGCCAGGAAGATATAATCTATTTATAAAGAGGAGGCGTAGGGGAGGAAGGGGAGGGATGCTGGAACAGCCAGGAAGATATAATCTATTTATAAAGAGGAGGCGTAGGGGAGGAAGGGGAGGGATGCTGGAACAGCCAGGAAGATATAATCTATTTATAAAGAGGAGGCGTAGGGGAGGAAGGGGAGGGATGCTGGAACAGCCAGGAAGATATAATCTATTTATAAAGAGGAGGCGTAGGGGAGGAAGGGGAGGGATGCTGGAACAGCCAGGAAGATATAATCTATTTATAAAGAGGAGGCGTAGGGGAGGAAGGGGAGGGATGCTGGAACAGCCAGGAAGATATAATCTATTTATAAAGAGGAGGCGTAGGGGAGGAAGGGGAGGGATGCTGGAACAGCCAGGAAGATATAATCTATTTATAAAGAGGAGGCGTAGGGGAGGAAGGGGAGGGATGCTGGAACAGCCAGGAAGATATAATCTATTTATAAAGAGGAGGCATAGGGGAGGAAGGGGTTGGATGCTGGAACAGCCAGGAAGATATAATCTATTTATAAAGAGGAGGCGTAGGGGAGGAAGGGGTTGGATGCTGGAACAGCCAGGAAGATATAATCTATTTATAAAGAGGAGGCGTAGGGGAGGAAGGGGTTGGATGCTGGAACAGCCAGGAAGATATAATCTATTTATAAAGAGGAGGCGTAGGGGAGGAAGGGGTTGGATGCTGGAACAGCCAGGAAGATATAATCTATTTATAAAGAGGAGGCGTAGGGGAGGAAGGGGAGGGATGCTGGAACAGCCAGGAAGACAATCCATATAAGTCAGACAGTAAATGTCTCCAAAGATTAGAGCAGAATCTGAGTCAGATCAGTTAGTATTGAAATATAGGCTAGGGCAGAATCAGAGCCAGATCAGTCAGCATTGAAATTTAGGCTAGAGCAGAATCAGAGCCCGATCAGTCAGCATTGAAATATAGACGAGCAGAATCAGAGCCATATCAGTCAGCATTGAAATATAGATTAGACCGGAATCAGAGCCAGATCAGTCAGCATTGAAATATAGACTGGAGCAGAAACAGAGCCAGATCAGTCAGCATTAACATGTAAAATAGACAGCTGATAACTAACTGGACAGATCCATAGCTTCACATTAACACTAGGTTATATCTGGCTTTAAGGCCTGATTCAAATTAGGCTTGATTCAAATTAACATTAGGTTATATCTGGCTTTAAGGCCTGATTCAAATTAGGCCGGATTCAAATTAACACTAGGTTATATCTGGCTTGAAGACATTGAGGCCTGATTCACATTAACACTAGGTTATATCTGGCTTGAAGACCTTGAGGCCTGATTCACATTAACACTAGGTTAAATCTGTTTTAAAGCCCTTGAGGTCTTTCAGACTCATGCTGGGGTTGTTTTGCCAGATTTTTCATATTTCAATTATTTATTTGTGTGTTTAGTCTCCATGGATACGCCGCTGGGGTCCAGATGTGTACTAGCGGGATTTAAGCCCTATTATGGGATGGCATCCATCATCAGCATACTGATCCCCAGGGTGACACACAGACCGGTTTGGAATCATCACTACATAGTCTTCTAACCATCTTGGATGTGAACCGGTTTGGAATCATCACTACATAGTCTTCTAACCATATTGGATGTGAACCGGTTTGGAATCATCATCACATAGTCTTCTAACCATCTTGGATGTGAACCGGTTTGGAATCATCACTACATAGTCTTCTAACCATCTTGGATGTGAACCGGTTTTGGAATCATCACTACATAGTCTTCTAACCATCTTGGATGTGAACCGGTTTGGAATCATCATCACATAGTCTTCTAACCATCTTGGATGTGAACCGGTTTGGAATCATCATCACATAGTCTTCTAACCATCTTGGATGTGAACCGGTTTTGGAATCATCATCACATAGTCTTCTAACCATCTTGGATGTGAACCGGTTTGGAATCATCATCACATAGTCTTCTAACCATCTTGGATGTGAACCGGTTTGGAATCATCATCACATAGTCTTCTAACCATCTTGGATGTGAACCGGTTTGGAATCATCATCACATAGTCTTCTAACCATCTTGGATGTGAACCGGTTTTGGAATCATCACTACATAGTCTTCTAACCATCTTGGATGTGAACCGGTTTTGGAATCATCACTACATAGTCTTCTAACCATCTTGGATGTGAACCGGTTTTGGAATCATCACTACATAGTCTTCTAACCATCTTGGATGTGAACCGGTTTTGGAATCATCATCACATAGTCTTCTAACCATCTCTCTACTTCAACACCATAATAAGTGTGTCGAACTGACAGCAAGACGATTGATATTTTCACTACAGTGGCCTACACTCCTCTTGTCATAGAACAGCTCGAATTCTCATGATAATATATTGTTAATTTATATTTATGCCTCTTAAATCCTCAACTATGGCTATGAACTTAACCCCCCCCCCCCCCAGCTAAAGACATGGTAATGCTCACTCTCTCTCCATCTGTGTCTGTATTGTGGTAAGACCTGGTTATCCTACCATGTTAAAGAACATTAGTGTATGGTAAGACATGGATATCCTACCATGTTAAAGAACATTAGTGTATGGTAAGACATGGATATCCTACCATGTTAAAGAACATTAGTGTATGGTAAGACATGGATATCCTACCATGTTAAAGAACATTAGTGTATGGTAAGACCTGGCTATCCTACCATGTTAAAGAACATTAGTGTATGGTAAGACCTGGTTATCCTACCATGTTAAAGAACATTAGTGTATGGTAAGACCTGGTTATCCTGCCATGTTAAAGAACATTAACCCAGTTAACCCAATCTTACCATACACTAATGTTCTTTAATAACATGACAGCATAACCATATCTTGACTTCACATTCAGTCCATTTGTTTGAGGAGAGAGTGTGTCTGTCCTATTATAACACAGTGGGTGGATCTCTCTCTCTACTCCCATCCTCACCTTTCTCTCTCCTCTCCCCCCGCTCTCTATCTCCCTACTCCCTTCATTCCTCCCTCCCCTCTCTCCTCTTTATCCCCGCTCTCGATCTCTCTACTCCCTTCATTCCTCCCCTCCCCTCTCTCCTCTCTATCCCCGCTCTCTATCTCTCTACTACCTTCATTCCTCCCCTCCCCTCTCTCCTCTCTACCCCCGCTCTCTATCTCTCTACTCCCTTCATTCCTCCCCTCCCCTCTCTCCTCTCCCCCGCTCTCTATCTCCCTACTCCCTTCATTCCTCCCCTCCCCTCTCTCCTCTCTACCCCCGCTCTCTATCTCTCTACTCCTATCATTCCTCCCCTCCCCTCTCTCCTCTCTACCCCCGCTCTCTATCTCTCTACTCCCTTAATTCCTCCCCTCTCTCCTCTCTATCCCTGCTCTTTATCTCTCTACTCCCTTCATTCCTCCCCTCCCCTCTCTCCTCTCTATCCCCGCTCTCTATCTCTCTACTCCCTTCATTCCTCCCCTCTCTCCCTGCTCTCTATCTCTCTACTCCCTTCATTCCTCTCCTCCCCTCTCTCCTCTCCACCGCTCTCTATCCTCGCTCTCTATCTCTCTACTCCTATCATCCCTCCCCTCCCCTCCCCTCTCTCCTCTCTACCCCCGCTCTCTATCTCTCTACTCCTATCATTCCTCCCCTCCCCTCTCTCCTCTCTACCCCCGCTCTCTATCTCTCTACTCCCTTAATTCCTCCCCTCTCTCCTCTCTATCCCTGCTCTTTATCTCTCTACTCCCTTCATTCCTCCCCTCCCCTCTCTCCTCTCTACCCCGCTCTCTATCTCTCTACTCCCTTCACTCCTCCCCTCCCCTCTCTCCTCTCCCCCTGCTCTCTGTCTCCCTACTCCCTTCATTCCTCTCCCTCTCCCTCTCTCTCCTCTCCCTTTACCCCCCCTCTGCCAGCTGGTGACAGTAATGGCCCAACCATTAGAGATTGTTCTCTCCCCCAGGCTCAGAGTGTCTGTCTGTCTCTCTCTCTCTCTCTTTAAAGTGAAGTGGGAAAATCACTTGGATGCCTATTTGCTGCCCCCCCCCCCACCACCACACACACACACACACAAAATCAGACGATTAATTCCTACAGTAATGGTGGAACATTGCCCCCTAGTGCTTCTATATCAAGAGAGAGAGAGAGAGAGAGGGAGAGGGAACATTGCTCCCCTAGTGCCTCTATATCAGGAGAGAGAGAGAGAGAGAGAGAGAGAGAGAGAGGGAGAGGGAACATTGCTCCCCTAGTGCCTCTATATCAAGAGAGAGAGAGAGAGAGAGAGGGAGAGGGAACATTGCTCCCCTAGTGCCTCTATATCGGGAGAGAGAGAGAGAGAGAGAGAGAGAGAGAGGGAACATTGCTCCCCTAGTGCCTCTATATCAAGAGAGAGAGAGAGAGAGAGATAGTGAGAGAGGGAACATGCTCCCCTAGTGCCTCTATATCAAGAGAGAGAGAGAGAGAGAGAGAGAGAGAGAGAGGAGAGAGAGAGAGAGAGAGAGAGAGAGAGGGAGCATTGCTCCCCTAGTGCCTCTATATCAAGAGAGAGAGAGAGAGAGAGAGGGAACATTGCTCCCCTAGTGCCTCTATATCAAGAGAGAGAGAGAGAGAGAACATTGCTCCCCTAGTGCCTCTATATCTAGAGAGAGAGATGATGAGAGAGCAAAACACGTACCTGACACGCTAGGAACACATTTCCTTCAACGTTATAATGAAAAGGTGCCTCTTGGTCCCAAAACACACGTTTTCTGGAGACTTGTGGGAGGAGTGCTGATGATGTCGCCTAATGTAGGCACTTTCGGCAGCCTGATTGCATCCAGACAGGAGAAATCCTCACACAATGCATCCCCATCCCAGCTCCTGAAGTGGACAGACAGATCTGAACACAATCAGACCACAGAGCTACCTTTTGTGCGTCTAGACCGGTCTTTTCAATGCGATCTCCGTATTCTGATAGCAGAAGTCGCATGTAAGTGTCAAGTGTAGACACGACCTAAAAGCTTTCCACACCTGGATTGTGCAACACTTGCCAATTATTCTTTTCTAAGTTGTTCAAGCTGAAATTGGTTATTGATCATTGCTAGACAACCATTTAAGTACAAACTGTAGATTTAAGTCAAAACTGTAACTCTGTCTATCAGGAACATTCACTGTCTTCTTGGCGAGCAACTCAGTCTAGATTTGGCCTTGTGTTTTAGGTTATTGTTCTGCTGACAGGTGAATTCATCTCCCAGTGTAGATTTGGCCTTGTGTTTTGGGTTATTGTTCTGCTGACAGGTGAATTCATCTCCCAGTGTAGATTTGGCCTTGTGTTTTAGGTTATTGTTCTGCTGACAGGTGAATTCATTTCCCAGTGTAGATTTGGCCTTGTGTTTTAGGTTATTGTTCTGCTGACAGCTGAATTCATCTCCCAGTGTAGATTTGGCCTTGTGTTTTAGGTTATTGTTCTGCTGACAGGTGAATTCATTTCCCAGTGTAGATTTGGCCTTGTGTTTTAGGTTATTGTTCTGCTGACAGGTGAATTCATCTCCCAGTGTAGATTTGGCCTTGTGTTTTAGGTTATTGTTCTGCTGACAGGTGAATTCATCTCCCAGTGTAGATTTGGCCTTGTGTTTTAGGTTATTGTTCTGCTGACAGGTGAATTCATCTCCCAGTGTAGATTTGGCCTTGTGTTTTAGGTTATTGCCCTGCTGACAGGTGAATTCCTTTCCCAGTGTCTCGTGGAAAGGAAACTGAACCAGGTTTTCCTCTAGGATTTTACTTGTGCTTAGCTCCATTCCGTTTATTTTTTATCCTGAAAATCTCCCCAGTCCTTAACGATTACAAGAATACCCATAACATGATGCAGCCACCACTATGCTTGAAAATATGGAGAGTGGTACTCAGTAATGTGTTGTATTTGATTTGCCCTAAACATAACACTTGTCCCATACTTTGCAGTTTTACTTTAATGCCTTGTGAAACAGGATGCAAGTTTTATTCCGTACAGGCTTCCTTCTTTTCACAATCAGGTTAGTATTGTGGAGTAACTACAGTGTCAGATTTCTCCTATCACACCCATTAAACTCTGTAACTGGTTTTTTTTAAACATAATTCCCCACAACATGTACAAAACTACAGCAGCATCTAGATATTCTGCAAAGATTATGTCAGACCTGGGCCCTGACAGTAAATCTCAGTAAGACAAAAATAACAGTGTTCCAAAACAAGGTCCAGCTGCCAGGATAACGAATAGTAATTATATCTAGACACCATTGCCCTAGAGCACACAAATAATTATTCCTACCTCAGCCTAAAAATCAACACCACAGGTAACTTCCACAAGGCTGTGAACGATCTAAGAGACAAGGCAAGAATTGCCTTCTATGCCATCAAAAGGAACATAAGACTCAACTTCCCAAATATAATCTGGGAGGGGAGTTAACACTAAAGATAATTACATCTTTAATAATACATTATTTTCTTTAAAACAATGGCAATGCTAGCTATTCTCTTGGAAGTTGAAAGGCCTAAACTCACCTATTACAAGTTCCAGCTGTGTTAATACCCTAGGAACCATAATGATATACTGTAGCAATGCTTCAAGAAACACACCTGATGCACAAACAATGTCAATAAATGGAGTACTGTCTTGACTTTGGAAAGAGCAACAGCTACCTGGTCTGAAGAGTGTTTGTTGAGAACGCTCTAACACAGTTATGTCATGTCGTGGCCCTTTCTGGTTATAGATCGTGGCTTCCCCCCTCTCTCATTCTCTCCTACACCCAGGTTCTGTTATCTCAGGCCATAAATTCCTGGCAGAAACTCTCTCCCCCTGGCCATGCAGAGAGAGAGACACACAGAGAGAAAAGGATTTCGCGTGGCCGAACTCCTAAATCACCAAAATGGGAATTTGAAATAATATGTCCACTTGTGAGAAGGTGGGAATGGTCCATTGACACTTAAGGGACGGGTGTGACAAGTGTGTTTCATTTTGTGACCTCAGAGAGGACAGGAAACACACAACTATATCTCTGAATGTGTACATTTCTCCTTTATGGGGTTGCAATTGTTCCCGAATGAGTGAGCGTTCATGTGCAAAGAATTAGCATTTCAATGAATATAATTATCAACTGTGTGTTGTGAGCCCTTTTGTCTTTCCCACCCTTCCCAGTCCACACCCCCTCCCCAGTCCACACCCCCTTCCCAGTCCACACCCCCTTCCCAGTCCACACCCCCTTCCCAGTCCAACCCATTTCCCAGTCCACACCCACTTCCCAGTCCACACCCACTTCCCAGTCCACACCCACGTCCCTTTGTCCACCAAGCCGTCATATCAGCCCACTGGGGGATCTTCCCTATCCTTGTAACCATATATACTGTTTGTTTGTTTGTACATTTCTGTGAATATTAAGTTAGTAAATAAATGATTTAGCCAATTGGTGTATGGATGATTCATAGTTTAGGCTGGGTTCGTGCAGATAACCAACAATTTACAAAGTTTGGAATGAGACTGACGTGAGGTAAAGAATAAATCATTAATAGAAGACCAATTGATCAGATATTAACATTTCTGAAGAGTTATATTCGGAAAATTATAACTTTGTAATCAGAAGAAATTTCCTTGATGCCCCGACTTCCTAGTTAATTACATTTACATGATTAGTTTGATCACGTAATAATAAGCCCCGCCTTATCTCAGCTCACTGGTCACCATAGCAACACCCAAAGCCAACACTTCCTTTGGCCGCCTTTCCTTCCAGTTCTCTACTGCCAATGACTGGAACGAATTGCAAAAATCACTGAAGCTGGAGTCTTATATCTCCCCCTCTAACTTTCAGCATCAGTTGTCAGAGCAGCTTACCGATCAATGTTGTTAACTGTGTTAGAGCTATCTCAACAAAACACTCTTTTCATACCAGGTAGCTATTACTCTTTCTAATTACAAAACAGAACACCATTTATTGATAAGACAGAGAGCAGAATTTGCCATCCATCGAGTTAGACTCAACCATTACTTCCATGGTAATCGTCCCAGTCGTTTACTGGCCAACAAGCTACGCAGTAATGATCAATTTGCTGATTGTCACGCCCTGGCCTTAGTTATCTTTGTTTTCTTTATTATCTTGGTTAGGTCAGGGTGTGACATGGGGGATTTATGTGTTTTGTCTGGTCTAGGGGTTTTGTATGTTTATGGGGTGTTATCCTAGTCTAGGTGTTTATGGAAGTCTATGGTTGCCTAGATTGGGTCTCATTAGAGGCAGGTGTTTATCGTTGTCTCTAATTGGGAACCATATTTAGGCAGCCATGTTCTTTGGGCATTTCGTGGGTGATTGTCTTCTGTCTTTGGGTCATTGCACCAGATAGGACTGTTTCGGTTTTCACATTTGTTGTTTTGTATTCTTGTCGTGTTCTGGTGTATGGTCTTTAGTAAATATGTTGAACTCTAACCACGCTACATTTTGGTCCTCCTCTCCTTCAGCAGAAGAAACCCGTTACACTGATATAGTATCTATTGATGTCACGCCCTGGTCTAAGTATTTTGTGTTTTTCTTCATGTATTGGGTCAGGCCAGGGTGTGGCATGGAGTTTTTGTATTGTGGTGTGTTTTGTCTTGGGGTTTTGGTGTGTATGTATTTGGGATTGTAGCTAGTGGGGTTATCTAGCAAAGTCTATGGCTGTCTGGAGTGGTTCTCAATCAGAGGCAGGTGCTTATCGTTGTCTCTGATTGTGAACCATATTTAGGCAGCCATATTCTTTGAGTTTGTCGTGGGTGATTGTCCTTGGTGTCCTTGTTCCTGTCTCTGTTAGTTTACACTAGTATAGGCTGTTTCGGTTTTCATTACGTTAAGTTTGTTGTTTTGTAGTGCATTTGTATTAATTCGAGTTACGTTTTCATTAAACATGGATCGCAATCTACACGCTGCGTTTTGGTCCGACTCTCCTTCACCACACTTAGAAAACCGTTACAATTGAATCTGAAACAGGGGAATTCCTATCAGAACCCAAATGAATAAATCAAAGATTCTCCCACTTCTATAAAATAACAGTACACCTCTGATTGCATATCCACATCAATCAGTCATTTCTAAAATAATTAAGAACTCAACAGAGGAAAAAAAAAAAATCCCAACTTCAGTTTAAATTATTTTGTAAATTATTGAATATGCCATTTAAAAGAAAGTCATCAATTAAAATTCCAAGATATGTATATGAGGTTTGTCTCAATTTCATTGTCCTGGCAGGTAGTAATAGGTGAAAGGTTCAGAGGTCTATTTCTTGCTTTAGAAAACACCATTAGTTTAGTCAGTATTGAGGATAAGCTTCAATTGACACAAGGTATGTTAAACGGTATAAAAAGCAGTTTGCAAGTTCTGGAAAGCTTTTGTAAAAGATGAGGCACAACAAATAACAGTATCATTAGCATAAAAGTGGAGTTGCGCATTTTGCACATTTTTGTCTAAATCATTTATATAAATAGTGAATAAGAGAGGACCAAGTACAGAGCCTTGGGGCACACCATTACAGACAATTTAACAGACATGAGCCCATAAAATTGAGTGCACTGAGTTATATCAGACAGATAGTTAGCAAACCATGCAACTTCATGCTCCGAAAGACCTACATCTCTGCCTCAGTATAGCATGATCAATTGTATCTAAAGCCTTAGAGAGATCAACAAAAAGTGAGACACAATGCTGTTTTTTGTCAAGGGCTTCAGTGGTATCATTTAAAACCTTCATGGCTGCTGTAATTGTACTATGCTTCTTCCTGAAGCTCGATTGGTACATTGATAAAATAGAATTAGTACATAAAAGCTAGATTAGCTGTTCACTCACAAGGGTTTCAAGTATGTTCACCAGGGGTGACAGCTTTGAGATTGGCCTATAATTATTTAAAAGAGTTGGATCTCCCCCTTTTAAAAGTGGTAGGACAAATGCTGATTTCCAGATCTTTGGGATTTCATTACATTCCAGGGTTAGATTGAACAGATATGTAAGTGGTTCAGCTATGAAATCAGCCTCCAGATTTAAAAAGCAGGGATCCAAAAGATCAGGACCTGCAGGCTTTCTCTGGTCTAAGGGTTTCAATATGGCGGAGGCAGCAGTTGGAGGCATATGTATAATAATAATCATTCTTAATGCTACTATTATAATAAGTAATGTCATTATCATTAGTAGACTTAGTATAGAACTACCATGTCATTATCATTAGTAGATTTAGTATAGAACCACCATGTCATTATCATTAGTAGACTTAGTATAGAACCACCATGTCATTATCATTAGTAGATTTAGTATAGAACCACCATGTAATTATCATTAGTAGACTTAGTATAGCACCACCATGTCATTATCATTAGTAGACTTGGTATAGAACCACCATGTCATTATCATTAGTAGACTTAGTATAGAACTACCATGTAATTATCATTAGTAGACTTAGTATAGAACCACCATGTCATTATCATTAGTAGACTTAGTATAGAACCACCATGTCATTATCATTAGTAGACTTAGTATAGCACCATGTCATTATCATTAGTAGATTTAGTATAGAACCACCATGTCATTATCATTAGTAGACTTAGTATAGAACCACCATGTCATTATCATTAGTAGACTTAGTATAGCACCACCATGTCATTATCATTAGTAGATTTAGTATAGAACCACCATGTCATTATCATTAGTAGACTTAGTATAGAACCACCATGTCATTATCATTAGTAGACTTAGTATAGCACCACCATGTCATTATCATTAGTAGATTTAGTATAGAACCACCATGTCATTATCATTAGTAGACTTAGTATAGAACCACCATGTCATTATCATTAGTAGACTTAGTATAGCACCACCATGTCATTATCATTAGTAGACTCTGTATAGAACCACCATGTCATTATCATTAGTAGGCTTAGTATAGAACCACAATGTCATTATCATTAGTAGGCTTAGTATAGAACCACAATGTCATTATCATTAGTAGACTTAGTATAGAACCACCATGTCATTATCATTAGTACACTTAGTATAGCACCACCATGTCATTATCATTAGTAGACTTAGTATAGAACCACCATGTCATTATCATTAGTAGACTTAGTATAGAACCACCATGTCATTATCATTAGTAGACTTGGTATAGAACCACCATGTCATTATCATTAGTAGACTTAGTATAGAACCACCAAGTCATTATCATTAGTAGACTTAGTATAGCACCACCATGTCATTATCATTTGTAGACTTAGTATAGCACCACCATGTCATTATCATTAGAAGACTTAGTATAGCACCACCATGTCATTATCATTAGTAGACTTAGTATAGCACCACCATGTCATTATCATTAGTAGACTTAGTATAGAACCACCATGTCATTATCATTAGTAGACTTGGTATAGAACTACCATGTCATTATCATTAGTAGACTTAGTATAGAACCACCATGTCATTATCATTAGTAGACTCTGTATAGAACCACCATGTCATTATCATTAGTAGGCTTAGTATAGAACCACAATGTCATTATCGTTAGTAGATTTAGTATAGAACCACCATGTCATTATCATTAGTAGACTTTGTATAGCACCACCATATCATTATCATTAGTAGACTCTATATAGAACCACCATGTCATTATCATTAGTAGGCTTAGTATAGAACCACAATGTCATTATCATTAGTAGGCTTAGTATAGAACCACAATGTCATTATCATTAGTAGACTTAGTATAGAACCACCATGTCATTATCATTAGTACACTTAGTATAGCACCACCATGTCATTATCATTAGTAGACTTAGTATAGAACCACCGTGTCATTATCATTAGTAGACTTAGTATAGAACCACCATGTCATTATCATTAGTAGACTTGGTATAGAACCACCATGTCATTATCATTAGTAGACTTAGTATAGAACCACCAAGTCATTATCATTAGTAGACTTAGTATAGCACCACCATGTCATTATCATTAGTAGACTTAGTATAGCACCACCATGTCATTATCATTAGAAGACTTAGTATAGCACCACCATGTCATTATCATTAGTAGACTTAGTATAGCACCACCATGTCATTATCATTAGTAGACTTAGTATAGAACCACCATGTCATTATCATTAGTAGACTTAGTATAGAACCACCATGTCATTATCATTAGTAGACTTAGTATAGCACCACCATGTCATTATCATTAGTAGACTTAGTATAGAACCACCATGTCATTATCATTAGTAGACTTAGTATAGAACCACCATGTCATTATCATTAGTAGACTTGGTATAGAACCACCATGTCATTATCATTAGTAGACTTAGTATAGAACCACCAAGTCATTATCATTAGTAGACTTAGTATAGCACCACCATGTCATTATCATTAGTAGATTTAGTATAGCACCACCTTGTCATTATCATTGGTAGACTTAGTATAGAACCACCATGTCATTATCATTAGTAGATTTAGTATAGAACCACCGTGTCATTATCATTAGTAGACTTAGTATAGCACCACCATGTCATTATCATTAGTAGATTTAGTATAGAACCACCATGTAATTATCATTAGTAGACTTAGTATAGCACCACCATGTCATTATCATTAGTAGACTTGGTATAGAACCACCATGTCATTATCATTAGTAGACTTAGTATAGAACTACCATGTAATTATCATTAGTAGACTTAGTATAGAACCACCATGTCATTATCATTAGTAGACTTAGTATAGAACCACCATGTCATTATCATTAGTAGACTTAGTATAGCACCACCATGTCATTATCATTAGTAGACTTAGTATAGCACCACCATGTCATTATCATTAGTAGATTTAGTATAGAACCACCATGTCATTATCATTAGTAGACTTAGTATAGAACCACCATGTCATTATCATTAGTAGACTTAGTATAGCACCACCATGTCATTATCATTAGTAGATTTAGTATAGAACCACCATGTCATTATCATTAGTAGACTTAGTATAGAACCACCATGTCATTATCATTAGTAGACTTAGTATAGCACCACCATGTCATTATCATTAGTAGACTTAGTATAGAACCACCATGTCATTATCATTAGTAGACTTAGTATAGAACCACCATGTCATTATCATTAGTAGACTTGGTATAGAACTACCATGTCATTATCATTAGTAGACTCTGTATAGAACCACCATGTCATTATCATTAGTAGGCTTAGTATAGAACCACAATGTCATTATCGTTAGTAGATTTAGTATAGAACCACCATGTCATTATCATTAGTAGACTTTGTATAGCACCACCATGTCATTATCATTAGTAGACTCTGTATAGAACCACCATATCATTATCATTAGTAGGCTTAGTATAGAACCACAATGTCATTATCATTAGTAGGCTTAGTATAGAACCACAATGTCATTATCATTAGTAGGCTTAGTATAGAACCACAATGTCATTATCATTAGTAGACTTAGTATAGAACCACCATGTCATTATCATTAGTACACTTAGTATAGCACCACCATGTCATTATCATTAGTAGACTTAGTATAGAACCACCATGTCATTATCATTAGTAGACTTAGTATAGAACCACCATGTCATTATCATTAGTAGACTTGGTATAGAACCACCATGTCATTATCATTAGTAGACTTAGTATAGAACCACCAAGTCATTATCATTAGTAGACTTAGTATAGCACCACCATGTCATTATCATTAGTAGACTTAGTATAGCACCACCATGTCATTATCATTAGAAGACTTAGTATAGCACCACCATGTCATTATCATTAGTAGACTTAGTATAGCACCACCATGTCATTATCATTAGTAGACTTAGTATAGAACCACCATGTCATTATCATTAGTAGACTTGGTATAGAACTACCATGTCATTATCATTAGTAGACTTAGTATAGAACCACCATGTCATTATCATTAGTAGACTCTGTATAGAACCACCATGTCATTATCATTAGTGGGCTTAGTATAGAACCACAATGTCATTATCGTTAGTAGATTTAGTATAGAACCACCATGTCATTATCATTAGTAGACTTTGTATAGCACCACCATGTCATTATCATTAGTAGACTCTGTATAGAACCACCATGTCATTATCATTAGTAGGCTTAGTATAGAACCACAATGTCATTATCATTAGTAGGCTTAGTATAGAACCACAATGTCATTATCATTAGTAGGCTTAGTATAGAACCACAATGTCATTATCATTAGTAGACTTAGTATAGAACCACCATGTCATTATCATTAGTACACTTAGTATAGCACCACCATGTCATTATCATTAGTAGACTTAGTATAGAACCACCATGACATTATCATTAGTAGACTTAGTATAGCACCACCATGTCATTATCATTAGTAGACTTAGTATAGCACCACCATGTCATTATCATTAGAAGACTTAGTATAGCACCACCATGTCATTATCATTAGTAGACTTAGTATAGCACCACCATGTCATTATCATTAGTAGACTTAGTATAGAACCACCATGTCATTATCATTAGTAGACTTGGTATAGAACTACCATGTCATTATCATTAGTAGACTTAGTATAGAACCACCATGTCATTATCATTAGTAGACTCTGTATAGAACCACCATGTCATTATCATTAGTAGGCTTAGTATAGAACCACAATGTCATTATCGTTAGTAGATTTAGTATAGAACCACCATGTCATTATCATTAGTAGACTTTGTATAGCACCACCATGTCATTATCATTAGTAGACTCTGTATAGAACCACCATGTCATTATCATTAGTAGGCTTAGTATAGAACCACAATGTCATTATCATTAGTAGGCTTAGTATAGAACCACAATGTCATTATCATTAGTAGGCTTAGTATAGAACCACAATGTCATTATCATTAGTAGACTTAGTATAGAACCACCATGTCATTATCATTAGTACACTTAGTATAGCACCACCATGTCATTATCATTAGTAGACTTAGTATAGAACCACCATGACATTATCATTAGTAGACTTAGTATAGAACCACCATGTCATTATCATTAGTAGACTTGGTATAGAACCACCATGTCATTATCATTAGTAGACTTAGTATAGAACCACCAAGTCATTATCATTAGTAGACTTAGTATAGCACCACCATGTCATTATCATTAGTAGACTTAGTATAGCACCACCATGTCATTATCATTAGAAGACTTAGTATAGCACCACCATGTCATTATCATTAGTAGACTTAGTATAGAACCACCATGTCATTATCATTAGTAGACTTAGTATAGCACCACCATGTCATTATCATTAGTAGACTTAGTATAGAACCACCATGTCATTATCATTAGTAGACTTAGTATAGAACCACCATGTCATTATCATTAGTAGACTTGGTATAGAACCACCATGTCATTATCATTAGTAGACTTAGTATAGAACCACCAAGTCATTATCATTAGTAGACTTAGTATAGCACCACCATGTCATTATCATTAGTAGACTTAGTATAGCACCACCATGTCATTATCATTAGTAGATTTAGTATAGCACCACCTTGTCATTATCATTAGTAGACTTAGTATAGAACCACCATGTCATTATCATTAGTAGATTTAGTATAGAACCACCGTGTCATTATCATTAGTAGACTTAGTATAGCACCACCATGTCATTATCATTAGTAGACTTAGTATAGCACCACAATGTCATTATCATTAGTAGACTTAGTATAGCACCACCATGTCATTATCATTAGAAGACTTAGTATAGAACCACCATGTCATTATCATTAGTAGACTTAGTATAGCACCACCATGTCATTATCATTAGTAGACTTAGTATAGCACCACCATGTCATTATCATTAGTAGACTTAGTATAGAACCACCGTGTCATTATCATTAGTAGACTTAGTATAGCACCACCATGTCATTATCATTAGTAGACTTAGCATAGCAGCCTTGTAGAACCATCATTTGCTGTAGACCTTAGAACACATCTTGTTTAGTCTTAATACTGAAACTTACTGAGGCCTAAATTTCAATACTTACATAGGCTACTGTATCAATCAATAATTAATTTATGTCATCACGCAACATATGAGTCATTCATGATTTGAAATTCAATGAAGCATTTTTGTTTCAAATAAAATAAAACGAGCCTTGAATAATTAGCTTAAACAATAAATAAATCTTTCCATTTCGGAAATTGCATGAACAAATGTGACTGTCTTTAGTCTCTAATAAATGCTAAGCAAAAAAACATTAGAACAGACTCTCTGGTATGCTTCTATACTTTATTTAGTGTTGTTTACATTGTTCCAAACAGTCCGAAAAATTATATTGTAATCTAACCGCACATGTTTGGCATAATACACATAATACGTACACAGTACTTGCTCCTCACCTTCTTTTTTTTGATCTCCAGTATTTTCCACAACTAGTCAAATGTATTCCACACATCTGACTTTCCCCTTTACCTCCTGAGCAACCAGTAAACATTCCCTGTTTTGAGTTTATTTGTCACGTCCTCTGCATCCACTTCACGTGTTACGGTGTTCAGGGTGTGTTATAACCAATGTATTGATGTGATTATGATATGATATAGGCATGGCTCGATCATCAGGCAGGATTAGGCGGCCGCCTATGGCACCAGATTGACCAGGGAGAAATTTTCTGCGCTAAACTGACCAAGACTCAACCCCAAGAACAACGCATACAATTTCACATAATTTTGGCCAAAAACAATGACAATTTCTCTCAACCAGTGGCATATAGGCTTTTTAGGTGAGTGCTGATGCCGCTCTTTGATAAGCAGTGCCCACTTTGTCAAAGGCAGGGACTCAACATATTTTCCATGTCTCAGCTATTGGAGAGACGCATCGCTGCAGCACTCCACCAACATTCCGTCAAAAGAAATGATCTAGAATAAATCATGTAGCAGATGTGGTAGAAAGAGGATGTGGCCTTTTCTGTAGACTACAGGCTGGAGATAAAATGTGGGACAATGTAACGAGACTGACACTTTCTTTTACATCACGCAGGTTTTTCCAATCAAATAGCCTAACCTAAAAGGTGCTCCATCAAAAAGAAAAAATGAGCTGTCATGTTAGCAAAGCAAAATATCCTAAAAACAGGACAGGTCAAAGTCAAATGGACAATATGGAATGGAGAATCACAACTGTGGTCTAGGAGTTTTCCTCCATATTCATGATGGTTTCAAGATTGTATCCCAATATTTTTTATTTCACTTTTATTTAACCAGGTAGGCTAGTTGAGAACAAGTTCTCATTTACAACTGCGACCTGGCCAAGATAAAGCAAAGCAGTGTGACAAAAACAACAACACAGAGTTACAAATGGGATAAGCAAATGTACAGTCAATAACACAATAGAAAAATCTGTATACAGTGTGTGCAAATGTAGTACGATTAGGGAGGTAAGGCAATAAATAGGCCATAGTGGTGAAATAATTACAATGTAGCATTAACACTGGAGTGATAGATGTGCAGATGATGATGTGCAAGTAGAGATACTGGGGGTGCAAAAGAGCAGCAACAGTAGATGATGCCTGGCTATTCTTTAAAAGTGCCTTCCTCACCATCTTAAATAAGCATGCCCCATTCTAAAAATGTAGAACTAGGAATAGATAAAGTCCTTGGTTCACTCCAGACCTGTGTGCCCTTGACCAGCACAAAAACATCCTGTGGCGTTCTGCATTAGCATCGAATAGCCCACGTGATATGCAACTTTTCAGGGAAGTTAGGAACAAATATACACAGGCAGTTAGGAAAGCTAAGGCTAGATTTTTCAAACAGAAATTTGCATCCTGTAGTACTAACTCCAAAATGTTATGGGATACTGTGCAGTCCATGGAGAATAAGAGCACCTCCTCCCAGCTGCCCACTGCTCTGAGGCTAGGAAATCCACTATAATTGAGAATTTCAATTAGCATTTTTCTACGGCTAGCCATGCTTTCCACCTGGCTACCCCTACTCCGGTCAACTGCCACAGCAACCTCCACAGCTCCACAGCAACCTGCCAAAGCCCCCACAATTTCTTCTTACCCAAATCCGGATAGTTGATGTTCTGAAAGAGCTACAAACTCTGGACCCTACAAATCAGCCGGGCTAGACAATCTGGACCCTCTCTTTCTAAAATTATCTGCCGAAATTGTTGCAACCCCTATTACTAGCCTGTTCAACCTGTCTTTCGTATCGTCTGAGATTCCCAGAGATTGGAAAGCTGCCTCGGTCATCCCCTCTTCATAGGGGGTGACACTCTAGACCCAAACTGCTACAGACCTATATCTATTCTACCCTGTCTTTCTAAGATCTTCGGAAGCCAAGTTAACAAACAGATTACTGACCATTTCGAATCCCACCGTACCTTCTCCGCTATGCAATCTGGTTTCAGAGCTGGTCATGGGTGCACCGCAGCCAGGCTCAAGGTCCTAAACGACATCATAACCGCCATCGATAAGAGACATTACTGTGCAGCCGTATTCATCGACCTGGCCAAGGCTTTCGACAATCACAACATTCTTATTGGCAGACTCAACAGCATTGGTTTCTCAAATGATTGCCTCGCCTTGTTTACCAACTACTTCTCTGATAGAATTCAGTGTGTCAAATCGGAGGGCCTGTTGTCCGGACCTGGCAGTCTCTATAGGGGTGCCACAGGGTTCAATTCTCGGGCCGACTCTCTTCTCTGTATACATCAATGATGTTGCTCTTGCTGCTGGTGATTCTCTGATACACCTCTACGCAGACGACACTATTCTGTATACTTCTGGCCCCTCTTTGGACACTGTGCTATCTAACCTCCAAATGAGTTTCAATCCCATACAACTCTCCTTCCATGGCCTCCAACAGCTCTTAAACGCAAGTAAAACTAAATGCATGCTATTCAACCAATCACTGCCTGCACCTGCTCTTCTGTCCAGCATCACTACTCTGGACAGCTCTGACTTAGAATACGTGGACAACTAAAAATACCTAGGTGTCTGGTTAGACTGTAAACTCTCCTTCCAGACTCACATTAAGCATCGCTGATCCAAAATTAAATCTAGAAATGGCTTCCTATATCGCAACAAAGCATCCTTCACTCATGCTGCCAAACATACCCTCGTAAAACGGACTATCCTACCGATCCTCGACTTCGGTGATGTCATCAATAAAATAGCCTCCAACACTCTACTCAACAAACTGGATGCAGTCTATCACAGTTCCATCCATTTTGTTACCAAAGCCCCATACACTACCCACCATTGCGACCTGTACGCTCTCGTTGGTTGGCCCTCGCTTCATACTCGTTGCCAAACCCACTGGCTACAGGTCATCTACAAGTCTCTGCTAGGTAAAGCCCCGCCGTATCTCAGCTCACTGGTCACCATAGCAGCACCCACTCGTAGCACTCGCTCCAGCAGGGAGATCTCACTGGTCACCCCCAAAGCCAATTCCTCCTTTGGTCATCTTTCCTTCCAGTTCTCTGCTGCCAATGACTGGAACGAACTGCAAAAATCTCTGAAGCTGGAGACTCATATCTCCCTCACTAACACTACCACAGCCTGAATAAACACTACCACAACCTGAATAAACACTACCACAACCTGAATAAACACTACCACAGTGAATAAACACTACCACAGTGAATAAACACTACCACAGCCTGAATAAACACTACCACAACCTGAATAAACACTACCACAACCTGAATAAACACTACCACAACCTGAATAAACACTACCACAGTGAATAACCACTACCACAGTGAATAAACACTACCACAGCCTGAATAAACACTACCACAACCTGAATAAACACTACCACAACCTGAATAAACACTACCACAGCCTGAATAAACACTATCACAGCCTGAATAAACACTACCACAGTGAATAAACACTACCACAGTGAATAAACACTACCACAGTGAATAAACACTACCACAGCCTGAATAAACACTACCACAGCCTGAATAAACACTACCACAGCCTGAATAAACACTACCACAACCTGAATAAACACTACCACAGCCTGAATAAACACTACCACAGCCTGAATAAACACTAGCACAGCCTGAATAAACACTACCACAACCTGAATAAACACTACCACAGCCTGAATAAACACTACCACAACCTGAATAAACACTACCACAGCCTGAATAAACACTACCACAGTGAATAAAAACTACCACAGTGAATAAACACTACCACAGTGAATAAACACTACCACAGTGAATAAACACTACCACAGTGAATAAACACTACCACAGCCTGAATAAACACTACCACAGCCTGAATAAACACTACCACAGTGAATAAACACTACCACAGTGAATAAACACTACCACAGTGAATGAACACTACCACAACCTGAATAAACACTACCACAGTGAATAAACACTACCACAACCTGAATGAACACTACCACAGCCTGAATAAACACTACCGCAGCCTGAATAAACACTACCACAACCTGAATAAACACTACCACAGCCTGAATAAACACTACCACAGTGAATAAACACTACCACAGTGAATAAACACTACCACAGTGAATAAACACTACCACAGCCTGAATAAACACTACCACAGCCTGAATGAACACTACCACAACCTGAATAAACACTACCACAGTGAATAAACACTACCACAGCCTGAATGAACACTACCACAACCTGAATAAACACTACCACAGTGAATAAACACTACCACAGCCTGAATAAACACTACCACAGCCTGAATAAACACTACCACAGCCTGAATGAACACTACCACAACCTGAATAAACACTACCACAGCCTGAATAAACACTACCACAGCCTGAATAAACACTACCACAACCTGAATAAACACTACCACAGCCTGAATAAACACTACCACAGCCTGAATAAACACTACCACAGTGAATAAACACTACCACAGCCTGAATAAACACTACCACAGTGAATAAACACTACCACAGTGAATAAACACTACCATAGCCTGAATAAACACTACCACTGTCACGCCTTGGTCATAGTGTTTTGTGTTTTCGTTATATATTTTGGTCAGGCCAGGGTGTGACATGGGTTTACGTGTTGTGTTTCATATTGGGGTTTTATAGGATTGGGATTGCTAATGATTAGGGGTGTGTCTAGTTAGGTTTGGGCTGCCTGAGGCGGTTCTCGATCAGAGTCAGGTGATTCTTGTTGTCTCTGATGGGGAACTGTATTTAGGTAGCCTGAGTTTTGCTTTGTATTTCGTGGGTGATTGTTCCTGTCTCTGTGTAGTTTCACCAGATAGGCTGTAATTAGGTTTCACCTTCCGTTTGTTGTTTTCGTATTTGTATAGTTATTTCATGTGTCACTTTGTTCATTAAAGTCATGATTAACCACTACGCTGCATTTCGGTCCGACTCTCTTTCAACAAACGAAGAACGCCGTTACAGAATCACCCACCACACTCGGACCGAGCAGCGTGTTAACAGGCAGCAGCGAAGGGAGGACGTTATGAACAGCAGAGGCTTTGAGTATACGACGTGGGAAGAAATAGACAGGTGGGCGGCCGACCCAGAGAGAGTGCCTGAGCCCGCCTGGGATTCGCTGGAACAGTGCGAAGAGGGCTATAGACGAATGGAGTCGAAAAGAAATACACGGCGGCGCAGAGCGAAAACCGAAAAGCAGCCCCAAAAATGTATTGGGGGGGGGCTCAGAGGGAGAGTGGCTGAGTCAGGAGATAGACCTGAGCCAACTCTCCCTGTTTATCGTGAGGAGCCAAGGAGGAGACCAGAACCAGAGCCGGTGTTGGAGGTGAGCGAAACAGAGACTGTGAAGGAGTTAATGGGGAAATTGGATGAGAGAGAAATGAGGGAGTTGCTGTGTTGGTGCTTTTTGCATGGAATTCGCCCGACGGAACGTGTTGGGGATTTGATGGCACCTGGGTTAGCGCTCCATACTCGTCCTGAGGTGCGTGTTAGTCGGCTGGTGAAGTTGGTGCCAGCCTCACGCACCAGGCCTCCTGTGTACATCCCTAGCCTTGCACGTCCTGTGCCAACACTGCTCTCAAGATCTCCAGTACGCCTTCACGGTCTAGCCCATCCTGTGCCACCTCCACACTCCAGTCCTCCGGTAGCAGCTCCCCGCACCAGGCTTCCTGTGCATGTCCTCGATCCAGTACCACCAGTTCCAGCACCACGCATCAGGCCTACAGTGCGCCTCGCCTCTCCTGCGCTGTCGGAGTCTCCCGCCTGTTCAGCGCTGTCGGAGCCTTTCACCTCTCCTGCACTGCCGGAGTCTCCCGCCTGTTCAGCGCAGCCAGCGCTTTCTCCTCTCCTGCGCTGCTGGAGTCTCCCGCCTGTTTAGCGCAGCCAGAGCCTTTCTCCTCTACAGCGCTGCTGGAGTCTCCCGCCTGTTCAGCGCAGCCAGAGCCTCTCTCCTCTCCTGCGCTGCCGGAGTCTCCCACCTGTTCAGCGCAGACAGAGCTGCCAGCCTATATGGAGCAGCCAGAGCTGTCCATCTGTAAGAAGCCACCAGAGCTGTCAGCCTATATGGAGCAGCCAGAGCTGTCAGTCTGCATGGAGCAGCTGGAGCTGCCAGCCTGCATGGAGAAGCCAGAGCTGCCAGCCTGCATGGAGCAGCCAGAGCTGTCAGTCTGCATGGAGCAGCCAGAGCTGTCAGTCTGCATGGAGCAGCCAGAGCTGTCAGTCTGCATGAAGCAGCCCGAGCTGTCAGTCTGCAAGGAGCTGCCAGTCTGCAAGGAGCTGTCAGTCTGCAAGGAGCTGTCAGTCTGCAAGGTGCTGTCAGTCTGCAAGGAGCTGTCAGTCTGTAAGGAGCTGCCAGTCAGCACGGAGCCGCCAGAGCTGTCAGTCTGTAAGAAGCCGCCAGAGCTGTCAGCCTATATGGAGCAGCCAGAGCTGTCAGTCTGCATGGAGCAGCTGGAGCTGCCAGCCTGCATGGAGAAGCCAGAGCTGCCAGCCTGCATGGAGCAGCCAGAGCTGTCAGTCTGCATGGAGCAGCCAGAGCTGTCAGTCTGCATGGAGCAGCCAGAGATGTCAGTCTGCATGAAGCAGCCCGAGCTGTCAGTCTGCAAGGAGCTGCCAGTCTGCAAGGAGCTGTCAGTCTGCAAGGTGCTGTCAGTCTGCAAGGAGCTGTCAGTCTGTAAGGAGCTGCCAGTCAGCACGGAGCCGCCAGAGCTGTCAGTCTGTAAGAAGCCGCCAGAGCTGTCAGCCTATATGGAGCAGCCAGTGCCGCCAGTCTGCCCAGCGCCGCCAGTCTGCCCAGCGCCGCCAGTGCCGCCAGTCTGCCCAGCGCCGCCAGTGCCGCCAGTCTGCCCAGCGCCGCCAGTGCCCCCAGTCTGCCCAGCGCCGCCAGTGCCCCCAGTCTGCCCAGCGTCGCCAGTCTGCCCAGCGTCGCCAGTCTGCCCAGCGTCGCCAGTCTGCCCAGCGTCGCCAGTCTGCCCAGCGTCGCCAGTCTGCCCAGCGCCACCAGTCTGTCAGGATCAGTTAGATCCACCAGTCATCCAGGATCCACCAGTCTGCCAGGATCCGCCAGAAGTGCCAGTCGGCCAGGATCTGCCAGTAGTGCCAGTCGGCCAGGATCTGCCAGTCAGCCAGACTCTTCCAGCTCCGCCAGTCAGCCAGACTCTTCCAGATCCGCCAGTCAGCCAGACTCTTCCAGATCTGCCAGTCAGCCAGACTCTTCCAGATCTGCCAGTCAGCCAGACTCTTCCAGATCTGCCAGTCAGCCAGACTCTTCCAGATCTGCCAGTCAGCCAGACTCTTCCAGATCTGCCAGTCAGCCAGACTCTTCCAGATCTGCCAGTCAGCCAGACTCTTCCAGATCAGCCTGTCAACCAGTCTCTTCCAGATCTGCCAGTCAACCAGAATCTTTCAGATCTGCTAGTCAACCAGAATCTTCCAGATCTGCTAGTCAACCAGAATCTTCCAGATCTGCTAGTCAACCAGAATCTTCCAGATCTGCTAGTCAACCTGAATCTTCCAGATCAGCCAGCCAGCCAGGATCTACCGGAGCCTACTACCTACCTGAGCTTCATCTCAGTACTGGGCTTCCTCTCAGTACTGGGCTTCCTCTCAGTACTGGGCTTCCCCTCAGTTCCGGGCTGCCCCTCAGTTCCGGGCTGCCCCTCAGTCCCGAGCTGCCCCTCAGTCCCGAGCTGCCCCTCAGTCCCGAGCTGCCCCTCAGTCCCGAGCTGCCCCTCAGTCCCGAGCTGCCTCAGTCCCGAGCTGCCCCTCAGTCCCGAGCTGCCCCTCAGTCACAAGCTGCTCCTCAGTTCAGTGGGGTTCTGGGTGAAGACTATTAGGTCGGCGGCGAGGGTGGATTATCCCAGGACGCGAAGGGGAGGAACTAGGACATTAATGAAGTGGGGTCCACGTCCCGAGCCGGAGCCGCCACCATGGATAGACGCCCACCCGGACCCTCCCTATGGTTTTGAGGTGCGTCCTGGAGTCCGCACCTTGGGGGGGGGGGGGGTTCTGTCACGCCTTGGTCATAGTGTTTTGTGTTTTCGTTATATATTTTGGTCAGGCCAGGGTGTGACATGGTTTTACGTGTTGTGTTTCGTATTGGGGTTTTATAGGATTGGGATTGCTAATGATTAGGGGTGTGTCTAGTTAGGTTTGGGCTGCCTGAGGCGGTTCTCGATCAGAGTCAGGTGATTCTTGTTGTCTCTGATGGGGAACCGTATTTAGGTAGCCTGAGTTTCGCTTTGTATTTCGTGGGTGATTGTTCCTGTCTCTGTGTAGTTTCACCAGATAGGCTGTAATTAGGTTTCACGTTCCGTTTGTTGTTTTCGTATTTGTATAGTTATTTCATGTGTCACTTTGTTCATTAAAGTCATGATTAACCACTACGCTGCATTTCGCACTACTCTCTTTCAACAAACGAAGAACGCCGTTACAACTACAGTCTGAATAAACACTACCACAGTGAATAAACACTACCACAGCCTGAATAAACACTACCACAGTGAATAAACACTACCACAACCTGAATAAACACTACCACAGTGAATAAACACTACCACAGTGAATAAACACTACCACAGCCTGAATAAACACTACCACAGCCTGAATAAACACTACCACAGTGAATAAACACTACCACAGTGAATAAACACTACCACAGCCTGAATAAACAGTACCACAGCCTGAATAAACACTACCACAGCCTGAATAAACACTACCACAGCCTGAATAAACACTACCACAGTGAATAAACACTACCACAACCTGAATAAACACTACCACAGTGAATAAACACTACCACAGCCTGAATAAACACTACCACAGTGAATAAATACTACCACAGCCTGAATAAACACTACCACAACCTGAATAAACACTACCACAACCTGAATAAACACTACCACAGCCTGAATAAACACTACCACAGTGAATAAATACTACCACAGCCTGAATAAACACTACCACAACCTGAATAAACACTACCACAGCCTGAATAAACACTACCACAGTGAATAAACACTACCACAGCCTGAATAAACACTACCACAGTGAATAAACACTACCACAGCCTGAATAAACACTACCACAGCCTGAATAAACACTACCACAACCTGAATAAACACTACCACAACCTGCATGAACACTACCACAGCCTGAATAAACACTACCACAGCCTGAATAAACACTACCACAACCTGAATAAACACTACCACAGCCTGAATAAACACTACCACAGTGAATAAACACTACCACAGCCTGAATAAACACTACCACAGTGAATAAACACTACCACAGCCTGAATAAACACTACCACAGCCTGAATAAACACTACCACAACCTGAATAAACACTACCACAACCTGCATGAACACTACCACAGCCTGAATAAACACTACCACAACCTGAATAAACACTACCACAGCCTGAATAAACACTACCACAGCCTGAATAAACACTACCACAACCTGAATAAACACTACCACAGTGAATAAACACTACCACAGTGAATAAACACTACCACAGCCTGAATAAACACTACCACAGTGAATAAACACTACCACAACCTGAATAAACACTACCACAACCTGAATAAACACTACCACAGCCTGAATAAACACTACCACAGCCTGAATAAACACTACCACAGCCTGAATAAACACTACCACAACCTGAATAAACACTACCACAGCCTGAATAAACACTACCACAGCCTGAATAAACACTACCACAACCTGAATAAACACTACCACAGTGAATAAACACTACCACAGTGAATAAACACTACCACAGCCTGAATAAACACTACCACAGTGAATAAACACTACCACAACCTGAATAAACACTACCACAACCTGAATAAACACTACCACAGCCTGAATAAACACTACCACAACCTGAATAAACACTACCACAACCTGAATAAACACTACCACAGTGAATAAACACTACCACAGTGAATAAACACTACCACAGCCTGATAAACACTACCACAGCCTGAATAAACACTACCACAGCCTGAATAAACACTACCACAGCCTGAATAAACACTACCACAACTTGAATAAACACTACCACAGCCTGAATAAACACTACCACAGCCTGAATAAACACTACCACAGTGAATGAACACTACCACAGCCTGAATAAACACTACCACAGCCTGAATAAACACTACCACAGCCTGAATAAACACTACCACAGTGAATGAACACTACCACAGCCTGAATAAACACTACCACAGCCTGAATAAACACTACCACAGTGAATAAACACTACCACAGCCTGAATAAACACTACCACAGTGAATAAACACTACCACAACCTGAATAAACACTACCACAGCCTGAATAAACACTACCACAGCCTGAATAAACACTACCACAGCCTGAATAAACACTACCACAGTGAATAAACACTACCACAGTGAATAAACACTACCACAGTGAATAAACACTACCCCAGCCTGCCTCATACGACCTGAACATGTTTCCAAGACATATATAGAGAACTATTGACAGATTAAAGGAGAGCCTCACACTCTAGGAGCTCAGATGTAATAATTTAATAACCTAATATCCAACATTTCGACAGACAAGATGTCTTCATCAGGGTATAATGACAAACACTGTGGGGTGACTAGTTTATATAGTGTCAAAGGACACACACAGGTCTCTGTAATCATGGCCTGTGGCCTGATATCATTGGTTAAATCTCAGATATAACAAGATCATACCAAAAACATGAATGGATAGCATACGATCATAGATACCATTTAGCCTCCAAACATTTACTATAGCAAAAGAACTAAGAGCTCTCAGCTTCCCAAATAGCACCCTATTACCTATGCAGTGCTAAGGCTGATTGGGACAACTGTCTAAAGTAGTGCACTATATAGGGAATAGGGTGCCATTTGGGACGCAAAGGCATCTGGAGGGCAACCTGACATTGAGGACCTCTCTCCTACTGTACTCCTCCCTCCCTCCCTCCTCCCCTCCTCCCTCCTTCCTTCCCTCCCTCCTCCTCCTTCCCTCCTTCCCTCCTCCCTCCATCCCTCCCTCCCTCCTCCCTCCTTCCCTCCCTCCCTCCTCCCTCCTTCCCTCCTCGCTCTTCCCTCCCTCCTCCCTCCTCCCTCCTCCCTCCCTCCCTCACTCCCTCCTCCCTCCGTCCCTCCCTCCCTCCCTCCCTCCCTCCCTCCTTCCTCCCTCCCTCCCTCCCTCCCTCCCTCCTTCCTCCCTCCTCCTTCCTTCCGTCCTTCCCTCCCTCCCCCTCCTTCACAAACACTGACAGCTTTCTGCTGCTTCTAACACAGATTTGTGTCTGAGGGGAAACTGCTCTCCCCACTATAACAGGCAAACAGCACACACAGAGAGAAGAACACAACTCACACCACCATAGACACACAGTAGAACAGCCATACAAGCAGGCAGAAGCAGGCAGAAATGGACACATACAGCACCCCCCGCCCCCACCCCCAACACACACACTGCGTGAGAGAGAGTGCCTGGGGGCATGACGGCCAAAGTGGCAATTTCCTGATGCTTACACAGCTCTAGGCGATCTAATATAGCTGAGACTTCTCCTGAGACAGAGAGGAGAGAGAGGAAGGAGGATCTAACACACAGAGAGCAGTCAAGGTGACACACACATACCCTCCCACATTAATACTGTAGTCTTAATGTACTGTATTTAGCTGAGAAACAGAGACTGACAGACCCATTAATTCTGTAGTCTTAATGCACTGTATATGGCTGGGAAACAGAGACTGAGAGACCCATTAATTCTGTAGTCTTAATGCACTGTATATGGCTGAGAAACAGAGACTGACAGACCCATTAATTCTGTAGTCTTAATGTACTGTATATGGCTGAGAAACAGAGACTGACATATACTAGCAGGGGACAAAGAGGACTTATTCTAGCAGGGGACAAAGATGACTTATACTAGCAGGGAACAAAGAGGACTTATACTAGCAGGGGACAAAGAGGACTTATACTAGCAGGGGACAAAGAGGACTTATACTAGCAGGGGACAAAGAGGACTTATACTAGCAGGGGACAAAGAGGACTTATACTAGCAGGGGACAAAGAGGACTTATACTAGCAGGGGACAAAGAGGACTTATACTAGCAGGGGACAAAGAGGACTTATACTAGCAGGGGACTAAGATGACTTATACTAGCAGGGGACAAAGAGGACTTATACTAGCAGGGGACAAAGAGGACTTATACTAGCAGGGGACAAAAAGGACTTATACTAGCAGGGGACAAAGAGGACTTATTCTAGCAGGGGACAAAGAGGACTTATTCTAGCAGGGGACAAAGAGGAGTTATACTAGCAGGGGACTAAGATGACTTATACTAGCAGGGGACAAAGAGGACTTATACTAGCAGGGGACAAAGAGGACTTATACTAGCAGGGGACAAAGAGGACTTATTCTAGCAGGGGACAAAGAGGACTTATACTAGCAGGGGACAAAGAGGACTTATACTAGCAGGGGACAAAGAGGACTTATTCTAGCAGGGGACAAAGAGGACTTATACTAGCAGGGGACTAAGATGACTTATACTAGCAGGGGACAAAGAGGACTTATACTAGCAGGGGACAAAGAGGACTTATACTAGCAGGGGACAAAAAGGACGTATACTAGCAGGGGACAAAGAGGACTTATTCTAGCAGGGGACAAAGAGGACTTATTCTAGCAGGGGACAAAGAGGACTTATACTAGCAGGGGACTAAGATGACTTATACTAGCAGGGGACAAAGAGGACTTATACTAGCAGGGGACAAAGAGGCCTTATACTAGCAGGGGACAAAGAGGACTTATTCTAGCAGGGGACAAAGAGGACTTATACTAGCAGGGGACAAAGAGGACTTATACTAGCAGGGGACAAAGAGGACTTATTCAAGCAGGGGACAAAGAGGACTTATTCTAGCAGGGGACAAAGATGACTTATACTAGCAGGGGACAAAGAGGACTTATTCTAGCAGGGGACAAAGAGGACTTATACTAGCAGGGGACTAAGATGACTTATACTAGCAGGGGACAAAGAGGACTTATACTAGCAGGGGACAAAGAGGACTTATACTAGCAGGGGACTAAGATGACTTATACTAGCAGGGGACAAAGAGGACTTATATTAGCAGGGGACAAAGAGGACTTATACTAGCAGGGGACTAAGATGACTTATACTAGCAGGGGACAAAGAGGACTTATTCTAGCAGGGGACAAAGATGACTTATACTAGCAGGGAACAAAGAGGACTTATACTAGCAGGGGACAAAGAGGACTTATACTAGCAGGGGACAAAGAGGACTTATACTAGCAGGGGACAAAGAGGACTTATACTAGCAGGGGACAAAGAGGACTTATACTAGCAGGGGACAAAGAGGACTTATACTAGCAGGGGACAAAGAGGACTTATACTAGCAGGGGACTAAGATGACTTATACTAGCAGGGGACAAAGAGGACTTATACTAGCAGGGGACAAAGAGGACTTATACTAGCAGGGGACAAAAAGGACTTATACTAGCAGGGGACAAAGAGGACTTATTCTAGCAGGGGACAAAGAGGACTTATTCTAGCAGGGGAGAAAGAGGACTTATACTAGCAGGGGACTAAGATGACTTATACTAGCAGGGGACAAAGAGGACTTATACTAGCAGGGGACAAAGAGGACTTATACTAGCAGGGGACAAAGAGGACTTATTCTAGCAGGGGACAAAGAGGACTTATACTAGCAGGGGACAAAGAGGACTTATACTAGCAGGGGACAAAGAGGACTTATTCTAGCAGGGGACAAAGAAGACTTATACTAGCAGGGGACTAAGATGACTTATACTAGCAGGGGACAAAGAGGACTTATACTAGCAGGGGACAAAGAGGACTTATACTAGCAGGGGACAAAAAGGACTTATACTAGCAGGGGACAAAGAGGACTTATTCTAGCAGGGGACAAAGAGGACTTATTCTAGCAGGGGACAAAGAGGACTTATACTAGCAGGGGACTAAGATGACTTATACTAGCAGGGGACAAAGAGGACTTATACTAGCAGGGGACAAAGAGGCCTTATACTAGCAGGGGACAAAGAGGACTTATTCTAGCAGGGGACAAAGAGGACTTATACTAGCAGGGGACAAAGAGGACTTATACTAGCAGGGGACAAAGAGGACTTATTCAAGCAGGGGACAAAGAGGACTTATTCTAGCAGGGGACAAAGATGACTTATACTAGCAGGGGACAAAGAGGACTTATTCTAGCAGGGGACAAAGAGGACTTATACTAGCAGGGGACTAAGATGACTTATACTAGCAGGGGACAAAGAGGACTTATACTAGCAGGGGACAAAGAGGACTTATACTAGCAGGGGACTAAGATGACTTATACTAGCAGGGGACAAAGAGGACTTATACTAGCAGGGGACAAAGAGGACTTATACTAGCAGGGGACTAAGATGACTTATACTAGCAGGGGACAAAGAGGACTTATACTAGCAGGGGACAAAGAGGACTTATTCTAGCAGGGGACAAAGAGGACTTATACTAGCAGGGGACTAAGATGACTTATACTAGCAGGGGACAAAGAGGACTTATACTAGCAGGGGACAAAGAGGACTTATACTAGCAGGGGACAAAAAGGACTTATACTAGCAGGGGACAAAGAGGACTTATTCTAGCAGGGGACAAAGAGGACTTATTCTAGCAGGGGACAAAGAGGACTTATACTAGCAGGGGACTAAGATGACTTATACTAGCAGGGGACAAAGAGGACGTATACTAGCAGGGGACAAAGAGGACTTATACTAGCAGGGGACAAAGAGGACTTATTCTAGCATGGGACAAAGAGGACTTATACTAGCAGGGGACAAAGAGGACTTATACTAGCAGGGGACAAAGAGGACTTATTCTAGCAGGGGACAAAGAGGACTTATACTAGCAGGGGACTAAGATGACTTATACTAGCAGGGGACAAAGAGGACTTATACTAGCAGGGGACAAAGAGGACTTATACTAGCAGGGGACAAAAAGGACTTATACTAGCAGGGGACAAAGAGGACTTATTCTAGCAGGGGACAAAGAGGACTTATACTAGCAGGGGACAAAGAGGACTTATACTAGCAGGGGACAAAGAGGACTTATTCTAGCAGGGGACAAAGAGGACTTATACTAGCAGGGGACAAAGAGGACTTATACTAGCAGGGGACAAAGAGGACTTATTCAAGCAGGGGACAAAGAGGACTTATACTAGCAGGGGACAAAGAGGACTTATTCTAGCAGGGGACAAAGAGGACTTATACTAGCAGGGGACAAAGAGGACTTATTCTAGCAGGGGACAAAGAGGGCTTATACTAGCAGGGGACTAAGATGACTTATACTAGCATGGGACAAAGATGACTTATACTAGCAGGGAACAAAGAGGACTTATACTAGCAGGGGACAAAGAGGACTTATACTAGCAGGGAACTCCTGCCTCCTGTCTGTCTGTTAATGAACCCCTCCTGCCCACTGTCTGTCTGTTAATGAACCCCTCCTGCCCCCTGTCTGTCTGTTAATGAACCCCTCCTGCCTCCTGTCTGTCTGTTAATGATCCTCTCCTGCCTCCTGTCTGTATGTTAATATGATCTATTATAAACTCCTGTCTGTCTGTTAATGAGCCTCTCCTGCCTCCTGTCTGTCTGTTAATATTATCTGTTATAAACTCCTGTCTGTATGTTAATGAGCCCCTCCTGCCTCCTGTCTGTCTGTTTCTATCATCTATTATAAACTCCTGTCTGTCTGTTAATGAGCCCCTCCTGCCTCCTGTCTGTATGTTAATGATCCCCTCCTGCCTCCTGTCTGTCTCTATCATCTATTATAAACTCCTGTCTCTCTGTTTCTATTATAAACTCCTGTCTGTCTGTTAATATGATCTATTATAAACTCCTGTCTGTCTGTTAATATTATCTGTTATAAACTCCTGTCTGTTAATATGATCTATTATAAACTCCTGTCTGTTAATATGATCTATTATAAACTCCCTATCTATTATAAACTCCTGTCTGTTAATATGATCTATTATTCAGCGTGGCATTTCATCAGAAAAGGACCTTTTCTCCTCGTTCTATCAAAGCAGTGTGTTATATCAGAAGTCAGTACAGCAGCAGCAGCTTTCTCTGTCAGAACAGAGGCCATTAGACGGGTGTGTGACCAGAGACCAAAGCACTATATTCTTCTACCAGAAGCCAGAATAGCAGCAGGATACCAGAGTGGGATTGGTTTTAAATGTCACTATTTGACAGTAGAAGAATGGGACTCTGGGTAAAAGGTTAAGAACACAACAGGTGTCTGTGGGAAGAGACTCCAAAGAGAGATTTAGTCCCAAATGGCACCCTATTCCATAGTAGTGCACTACTTTAGACCAGGGTCTATAGGGTTAGTAGTGCACTACTTTAGACCAGGGCCTATAGGGTAGTAGTGCACTACTTTAGACCAGGGTCTATAGGGTTAGTAGTGCACTACTTTAGACCAGGGTTGTGATCAAGAGTCCACTTCATAGGGAATAGGGTGCCATTTGGGACCAGCTTAGTATTCCTGTAGAACCTCTGAGAAAGCGTTTGATAATAACCAGACTGAACCAAATCTAAACGAATCAGCCCATTTAACAAGCAAGAATACGTTTCTTCTTAAATAACTACTATAATACAAAACCTCTCTTTCACGTGTCATGTGCCCCGTGTGGTGACTGTGTACTGCAGCTGTCAGACAGAGAAGGCTCTCTAGCAGCCCCCTGTGGTGACTGTGTGTACTGGAGCTGTCAGACAGAGATGGCTCTCTAGCAGCCCCATGTGGTGACTGTGTGTACTGCAGCTGTCAGACAGAGAAGGCAGTGGGCAGAAGAGGTGGAAATAGTGTATAGCAAGGCGTGGCGCAGAATCCCTCAACTTCCTCATGCCTCCAGTTAAACAGATACTACTGTTAGAGCCAATTGGGACATATTTGTGTAAAAGACAGAACATACAGAGCTCCATGTAATTTGTGTAAATATATTAAATATTAATGTATATGATGAAATATTAGGTACCTTTATGATGTATATTTATCTACCTCTACCAGGTAGGCCTGGTATCTCTACGCCTCTCTACCAGGTAGGCCTGGTATCTCTACGCCCCTCTACCAGGTAGGCCTGGTATCTCTACGCCTCTCTACCAGGTAGGCCTGGTATCTCTACGCCCCTCTACCAGGTAGGCCTGGTATCTCTACACCCCTCTACCAGGTAGGCCTGGTATCTCTACGCCTCTCTACCAGGTAGGCCTGGTATCTCTACGCCCCTCTACCAGGTAGGCCTGGTATCTCTACGCCCCTCTACCAGGTAGGCCTGGTATCTCTACGCCCCTCTACCAGGTAGGCCTGGTATCTCTACGCCCTCTACCAGGTAGGCCTGGTATCTCTACGCCTCTCTACCAGGTAGGCCTGGTATCTCTACGCCCCTCTACCAGGTAGGCCTGGTATCTCTACCTCCCTCTACCAGGTAGGCCTGGTATCTCTACGCCCCTCTACCAGGTAGGCCTGGTATCTCTACGCCCCTCTACCAGGTAGGCCTGGTATCTCTACGCCCCTCTACCAGGTAGGCCTGGTATCTCTACGCCCCTCTACCAGGTAGGCCTGGTATCTCTACGCCCCTCTACCAGGTAGGCCTGGTATCTCTACGCCCCTCTACCAGGTAGGCCTGGTATCTCTACGCCCCTCTACCAGGTAGGCCTGGCATCTCTACGCCTCTCTACCAGGTAGGCCTGGTATCTCTACGCCCCTCTACCAGGTAGGCCTGGTATCTCTACGCCTCTCTACCAGGTAGGCCTGGTATCTCTACGCCTCTCTATCAGGTAGGCCTGGTATCTCTACGCCCCTCTACCAGGTAGGCCTGGTATCTCTACGCCCCTCTACCAGGTAGGCCTGGTATCTCTACACCCCTCTACCAGGTAGGCCTGGTATCTCTACGCCTCTCTACCAGGTAGGCCTGGTATCTCTACGCCCCTCTACCAGGTAGGCCTGGTATCTCTACGCCCCTCTACCAGGTAGGCCTGGTTATCTCTACGCCTCTCTACCAGGTAGGCCTGGTATCTCTACGCCCCTCTACCAGGTAGGCCTGGTATCTCTACACCCCTCTACCAGGTAGGCCTGGTATCTCTACACCCCTCTACCAGGTAGGCCTGGTATCTCTACGCCCCTCTACCAGGTTAGGCCTGGTATCTCTACGCCTCTCTACCAGGTAGGCCTGATATCTCTACGCCCCTCTACCAGGTAGGCCTGGCATCTCTACGCCTCTCTACCAGGTAGGCCTGGTATCTCTACGCCCCTCTACCAGGTAGGCCTGGTATCTCTACGCCCCTCTACCAGTAGGCCTGGTATCTCTACGCCCCTCTTACCAGGTAGGCCTGGTAATCTCTACGCCTCTCTATCAGTAGGCCTGGTATCTCTACGCCTCTCTACCAGGTAGGCCTGGTATCTCTACGCCCCTCTACCAGGTAGGCCTGGTATCTCTACGCCCCTCTACCAGGTAGGCCTGGTATCTCTACACCTCTCTACCAGGTAGGCCTGGTATCTCTACGCCCCTCTACCAGGTAGGCCTGGTATCTCTACGCCCCTCTACCAGGTAGGCCTGGTATCTCTACGCCCCTCTACCAGGTAGGCCTGGTATCTCTACGCCCCTCTACCAGGTAGGCCTGGTATCTCTACGCCCCTCTACCAGGTAGGCCTGGTATCTCTACGCCCCTCTACCAGGTAGGCCTGGTATCTCTACGCCCCTCTACCAGGTAGGCCTGGTATCTCTACGCCCCTCTACCAGGTAGGCCTGGTATCTCTACGCCCCTCTACCAGGTAGGCCTGGTATCTCTACGCCCCTCTACCAGGTAGGCCTGGTATCTCTACGCCCCTCTACCAGGTAGGCCTGGTATCTCTACGCCCCTCTACCAGGTAGGCCTGGTATCTCTACGTCCCTCTACCAGGTAGGCCTGGTATCTCTACGCCCCTCTACCAGGTAGGCCTGGTATCTCTACGTCCCTCTACCAGGTAGGCCTGGTATCTCTACGCCCCTCTACCAGGTAGGCCTGGTATCTCTACGTCCCTCTACCAGGTAGGCCTGGTATCTCTACGTCCCTCTACCAGGTAGGCCTGGTATCTCTACGCCCCTCTACCAGGTAGGCCTGGTATCTCTACGTCCCTCTACCAGGTAGGCCTGGTATCTCTACGTCCCTCTACCAGGTAGGCCTGGTATCTCTACGCCCCTCTACCAGGTAGGCCTGGTATCTCTACGTCCCTCTACCAGGTAGGCCTGGTATCTCTACGCCCCTCTACCAGGTAGGCCTGGTATCTCTACGCCCCTCTACCAGGTAGGCCTGGTATCTCTACGCCCCTCTACCAGGTAGGCCTGGTATCTCTACGCCCCTCTACCAGGTAGGCCTGGTATCTCTACGCCCCTCTACCAGGTAGGCCTGGTATCTCTACGCCTCTCTACCAGGTAGGCCTGGTATCTCTACGCCCCTCTACCAGGTAGGCCTGGTATCTCTACGCCCCTCTACCAGGTAGGCCTGGTATCTCTACGCCCCTCTACCAGGTAGGCCTGGTATCTCTACGCCCCTCTACCAGGTAGGCCTGGTATCTCTACGCCCCTCTACCAGGTAGGCCTGGTATCTCTACGCCTCTCTACCAGGTAGGCCTGGTATCTCTACGCCTCTCTACCAGGTAGGCCTGGTATCTCTACGCCCCTCTACCAGGTAGGCCTGGTATCTCTACGCCCCTCTACCAGGTAGGCCTGGTATCTCTACGCCTCTCTACCAGGTAGGCCTGGTATCTCTACGCCCCTCTACCAGGTAGGCCTGGTATCTCTACGCCTCTCTACCAGGTAGGCCTGGTATCTCTACGCCCCTCTACCAGGTAGGCCTGGTATCTCTACGCCCCTCTACCAGGTAGGCCTGGTATCTCTACGCCCCTCTACCAGGTAGGCCTGGTATCTCTACGCCCCTCTACCAGGTAGGCCTGGTATCTCTACGCTCCTCTACCAGGTAGGCCTGGTATCTCTACGCCTCTCTACCAGGTAGGCCTGGTATCTCTACGCCCCTCTACCAGGTAGGCCTGGTATCTCTACGCTCCTCTACCAGGTAGGCCTGGTATCTCTACGCCTCTCTACCAGGTAGGCCTGGTATCTCTACGCCCCTCTACCAGGTAGGCCTGGTATCTCTACGCCCCTCTACCAGGTAGGCCTGGTATCTCTACGCCCCTCTACCAGGTAGGCCTGGTATCTCTACGCCCCTCTACCAGGTAGGCCTGGTATCTCTACGCCCCTCTACCAGGTAGGCCTGGTATCTCTACGCCCCTCTACCAGGTAGGCCTGGTATCTCTACGCCCCTCTACCAGGTAGGCCTGGTATCTCTACGCCCCTCTACCAGGTAGGCCTGGTATCTCTACGCCCCTCTACCAGGTAGGCCTGGTATCTCTACGCCCCTCTACCAGGTAGGCCTGGTATCTCTACGCTCCTCTACCAGGTAGGCCTGGTATCTCTACGCCCCTCTACCAGGTAGGCCTGGTATCTCTACGCCCCTCTACCAGGTAGGCCTGGTATCTCTACGCCCCTCTACCAGGTAGGCCTGGTATCTCTACGCCTCTCTACCAGGTAGGCCTGGTATCTCTACGCCCCTCTACCAGGTAGGCCTGGTATCTCTACGCCTCTCTACCAGGTAGGCCTGGTATCTCTACGCCCCTCTACCAGGTAGGCCTGGTATCTCTACGCCTCTCTACCAGGTAGGCCTGGTATCTCTACGCCCCTCTACCAGGTAGGCCTGGTATCTCTACGCCCCTCTACCAGGTAGGCCTGGTATCTCTACGCCCCTCTACCAGGTAGGCCTGGTATCTCTACGCCTCTCTACCAGGTAGGCCTGGTATCTCTACGCCCCTCTACCAGGTAGGCCTGGTATCTCTACGCCCCTCTACCAGGTAGGCCTGGTATCTCTACGCCTCTCTACCAGGTAGGCCTGGTATCTCTACGCCCCTCTACCAGGTAGGCCTGGTATCTCTACGCCTCTCTACCAGGTAGGCCTGGTATCTCTACGCCCCTCTACCAGGTAGGCCTGGTATCTCTACGCTCCTCTACCAGGTAGGCCTGGTATCTCTACGCCCCTCTACCAGGTAGGCCTGGTATCTCTACGCCCCTCTACCAGGTAGGCCTGGTATCTCTACGCCCCTCTACCAGGTAGGCCTGGTATCTCTACGCCTCTCTACCAGGTAGGCCTGGTATCTCTACGCCCCTCTACCAGGTAGGCCTGGTATCTCTACGCCTCTCTACCAGGTAGGCCTGGTATCTCTACGCCCCTCTACCAGGTAGGCCTGGTATCTCTACGCCTCTCTACCAGGTAGGCCTGGTATCTCTACGCCCCTCTACCAGGTAGGCCTGGTATCTCTACGCCCCTCTACCAGGTAGGCCTGGTATCTCTACGCCTCTCTACCAGGTAGGCCTGGTATCTCTACGCCCCTCTACCAGGTAGGCCTGGTATCTCTACGCCCCTCTACCAGGTAGGCCTGGTATCTCTACGCCTCTCTACCAGGTAGGCCTGGTATCTCTACGCCCCTCTACCAGGTAGGCCTGGTATCTCTACGCCTCTCTACCAGGTAGGCCTGGTATCTCTACGCCCCTCTACCAGGTAGGCCTGGTATCTCTACGCCTCTCTACCAGGTAGGCCTGGTATCTCTACGCCCCTCTACCAGGTAGGCCTGGTATCTCTACGCCTCTCTACCAGGTAGGCCTGGTATCTCTACGCCCCTCTACCAGGTAGGCCTGGTATCTCTACGCCCCTCTACCAGGTAGGCCTGGTATCTCTACGCCTCTCTACCAGGTAGGCCTGGTATCTCTACGCCCCTCTACCAGGTAGGCCTGGTATCTCTACGCCCCTCTACCAGGTAGGCCTGGTATCTCTACGCCTCTCTACCAGGTAGGCCTGGTATCTCTACGCCCCTCTACCAGGTAGGCCTGGTATCTCTACGCCTCTCTACCAGGTAGGCCTGGTATCTCTACGCCCCTCTACCAGGTAGGCCTGGTATCTCTACGCCCCTCTACCAGGTAGGCCTGGTATCTCTACACCTCTCTACCAGGTAGGCCTGGTATCTCTACGCTCCTCTACCAGGTAGGCCTGGTATCTCTACGCTCCTCTACCAGGTAGGCCTGGTATCTCTACGCCCCTCTAGCAGGTAGGCCTGGTATCTCTACGCCCCTCTACCAGGTAGGCCTGGTATCTCTACGCTCCTCTACCAGGTAGGCCTGGTATCTCTACGCCCCTCTACCAGGTAGGCCTGGTATCTCTACACCTCTCTACCAGGTAGGCCTGGTATCTCTACGCTCCTCTACCAGGTAGGCCTGGTATCTCTACGCTCCTCTACCAGGTAGGCCTGGTATCTCTACGCCCCTCTACCAGGTAGGCCTGGTATCTCTACGCCCCTCTACCAGGTAGGCCTGGTATCTCTGAGCCTCTCTACCAGGTAGGCCTGGTATCTCTGAGCCTCTCTACCAGGTAGGCCTGGCATCTCTACGCCCCTCTACCAGGTAGGCCTGGTATCTCTACGCCCCTCTACCAGGTAGGCCTGGTATCTCTACGCCCCTCTACCAGGTAGGCCTGGTATCTCTACGCCTCTCTACCAGGTAGGCCTGGTATCTCTACGCCTCTCTACCAGGTAGGCCTGGTATCTCTACGCCCCTCTACCAGGTAGGCCTGGTATCTCTACGCCCCTCTACCAGGTAGGCCTGGTATCTCTACGCTCCTCTACCAGGTAGGCCTGGTATCTCTACGCCCCTCTACCAGGTAGGCCTGGTATCTCTACGCTCCTCTACCAGGTAGGCCTGGTATCTCTACGCCCCTCTACCAGGTAGGCCTGGTATCTCTACGCCCCTCTACCAGTTAGGCCTGGTATCTCTACGCCCCTCTACCAGGTAGGCCTGGTATCTCTACGCTCCTCTACCAGGTAGGCCTGGTATCTCTACGCTCCTCTACCAGGTAGGCCTGGTATCTCTACGCCTCTCTATCAGGTAGGCCTGGTATCTCTACGCCTCTCTACCAGGTAGGCCTGGTATCTCTACGCCCCTCTACCAGGTAGGCCTGGTATCTCTACGCTCCTCTACCAGGTAGGCCTGGTATCTCTACGCCTCTCTACCAGGTAGGCCTGGTATCTCTACGCCCCTCTACCAGGTAGGCCTGGTATCTCTACGCCCCTCTACCAGGTAGGCCTGGTATCTCTACGCCCCTCTACCAGGTAGACCTGGTATCTCTACGCCCCTCTACCAGGTAGGCCTGGTATCTCTACGCCCCTCTACCAGGTAGGCCTGGTATCTCTACGCTCCTCTACCAGGTAGGCCTTGTATCTCTACGCCTCTCTACCAGGTAGGCCTGGTATCTCTACGCCCCTCTACCAGGTAGGCCTGGTATCTCTACGCTCCTCTACCAGGTAGGCCTGGTATCTCTACGCCTCTCTACCAGGTAGGCATGGTATCTCTACGCCCCTCTACCAGGTAGGCCTGGTATCTCTACGCCTCTCTACCAGGTAGGCCTGGTATCTCTACGCCCCTCTACCAGGTAGGCCTGGTATCTCTACGCCTCTCTACCAGGTAGGCCTGGCATCTCTACGCCTCTCGACCAGGTAGGCCTGGTATCTCTACGCTCCTCTACCAGGTAGGCCTGGTATCTCTACGCCCCTCTACCAGGTAGGCCTGGTATCTCTACGCCCCTCTACCAGGTAGGCCTGGTATCTCTACGCCTCTCTACCAGGTAGGCCTGGCATCTCTACGCCCCTCTACCAGGTAGGCCTGGTATCTCTACGCCCCTCTACCAGGTAGGCCTGGTATCTCTACGCCCCTCTACCAGGTAGGCCTGGTATCTCTACGCTCCTCTACCAGGTAGGCCTGGTATCTCTACGCCCCTCTACCAGGTAGGCCTGGTATCTCTACGCCCCTCTACCAGGTAGGCCTGGTATCTCTACGCTCCTCTACCAGGTAGGCCTTGTATCTCTACGCCTCTCTACCAGGTAGGCCTGGTATCTCTACGCCCCTCTACCAGGTAGACATGGTATCTCTACCTCCCTCTACCAGGTAGACCTGGTATCGCTACGCCTCTCTACCAGGTAGGCCTGGTATCTCTACGCCCCTCTCCAGGTAGGCCTGGTATCTCTACGCCTCTCTACCAGGTAGGCCTGGTATCTCTACGCCCCTCTACCAGGTAGGCCTGGTATCTCTACGCCTCTCTACCAGGTAGGCCTGGTATCTCTACGCCCCTCTACCAGGTAGGCCTGGTATCTCTACGCCTCTACCAGGTAGGCCTGGTATCTCTACGCTCCTCTACCAGGTAGGCCTGGTATCTCTACGCCCCTCTACCAGGTAGGCCTGGTATCTCTACGCCTCTCTACCAGGTAGGCCTGGTATCTCTACGCCTCTCTACCAGGTAGGCCTGGTATCTCTACGCCCCTCTACCAGGTAGGCCTGGTATCTCTACGCCCCTCTACCAGGTAGGCCTGGTATCTCTACGCCCCTCTACCAGGTAGGCCTGGTATCTCTACGCCTCTCTACCAGGTAGGCCTGGTATCTCTACGCCTCTCTACCAGGTAGGCCTGGTATCTCTACGCCCCTCTACCAGGTAGGCCTGGTATCTCTACGCCCCTCTACCAGGTAGGCCTGGTATCTCTACGCCCCTCTACCAGGTAGGCCTGGTATCTCTACGCCTCTCTACCAGGTAGGCCTGGTATCTCTACGCCCCTCTACCAGGTAGGCCTGGTATCTCTACGCCCCTCTACCAGGTAGGCCTGGTATCTCTACGCCCCTCTACCAGGTAGGCCTGGTATCTCTACGCCCCTCTACCAGGTAGGCCTGGTATCTCTACGCCCCTCTACCAGGTAGGCCTGGTATCTCTACGCCCCTCTACCAGGTAGGCCTGGTATCTCTACGCCCCTCTACCAGGTAGGCCTGGTATCTCTACGCTCCTCTACCAGGTAGGCCTGGTATCTCTACGCCCCTCTACCAGGTAGGCCTGGTATCTCTACGCCCCTCTACCAGGTAGGCCTGGTATCTCTACGCTCCTCTACCAGGTAGGCCTGGTATCTCTACGCCCCTCTACCAGGTAGGCCTGGTATCTCTACGCCTCTCTACCAGGTAGGCCTGGTATCTCTACGCCCCTCTACCAGGTAGGCCTGGTATCTCTACGCCTCTCTACCAGGTAGGCCTGGTATCTCTACGCCTCTCTACCAGGTAGGCCTGGTATCTCTACGCCCCTCTACCAGGTAGGCCTGGTATCTCTACGCCCCTCTACCAGGTAGGCCTGGTATCTCTACGCCCCTCTACCAGGTAGGCCTGGTATCTCTACGCCCCTCTACCAGGTAGGCCTGGTATCTCTACGCCCCTCTACCAGGTAGGCCTGGTATCTCTACGCCCTCTACCAGGTAGGCCTGGTATCTCTACGCCCCTCTACCAGGTAGGCCTGGTATCTCTACGCCCCTCTACCAGGTAGGCCTGGTATCTCTACGCCCCTCTACCAGGTAGGCCTGGTATCTCTACGCCCCTCTACCAGGTAGGCCTGGTATCTCTACGCTCCTCTACCAGGTAGGCCTGGTATCTCTACGCTCCTCTACCAGGTAGGCCTGGTATCTCTACGCCTCTCTACCAGGTAGGCCTGGTATCTCTACGCCTCTCTACCAGGTAGGCCTGGTATCTCTACGCCCCTCTACCAGGTAGGCCTGGTATCTCTACGCTCCTCTACCAGGTAGGCCTGGTATCTCTACGCCTCTCTACCAGGTAGGCCTGGTATCTCTACGCCCCTCTACCAGGTAGGCCTGGTATCTCTACGCCCCTCTACCAGGTAGGCCTGGTATCTCTACGCCCCTCTACCAGGTAGGCCTGGTATCTCTACGCCCCTCTACCAGGTAGGCCTGGTATCTCTACGCCCCTCTACCAGGTAGGCCTGGTATCTCTACGCTCCTCTACCAGGTAGGCCTGGTATCTCTACGCCTCTCTACCAGGTAGGCCTGGTATCTCTACGCCCCTCTACCAGGTAGGCCTGGTATCTCTACGCCCCTCTACCAGGTAGGCCTGGTATCTCTACGCCTCTCTACCAGGTAGGCCTGGTATCTCTACGCCCCTCTACCAGGTAGGCCTGGTATCTCTACGCCTCTCTACCAGGTAGGCCTGGTATCTCTACGCCCCTCTACCAGGTAGGCCTGGTATCTCTACGCCCCTCTACCAGGTAGGCCTGGTATCTCTACGCTCCTCTACCAGGTAGGCCTGGTATCTCTACGCCCCTCTACCAGGTAGGCCTGGTATCTCTACGCCCCTCTACCAGGTAGGCCTGGTATCTCTACGCCTCTCTACCAGGTAGGCCTGGTATCTCTACGCCTCTCTACCAGGTAGGCCTGGTATCTCTACGCCCCTCTACCAGGTAGGCCTGGTATCTCTACGCCCCTCTACCAGGTAGGCCTGGTATCTCTACGCCCCTCTACCAGGTAGGCCTGGTATCTCTACGCCCCTCTACCAGGTAGGCCTGGTATCTCTACGCCCTCTACCAGGTAGGCCTGGTATCTCTACGCCTCTCTACCAGGTAGGCCTGGTATCTCTACGCCCTCTACCAGGTAGGCCTGGTATCTCTACGCCCCTCTACCAGGTAGGCCTGGTATCTCTACGCCCCTCTACCAGGTAGGCCTGGTATCTCTACGCCCCTCTACCAGGTAGGCCTGGTATCTCTACGCCCCTCTACCAGGTAGGCCTGGTATCTCTACGCCCCTCTACCAGGTAGGCCTGGTATCTCTACGCCCCTCTACCAGGTAGGCCTGGTATCTCTACGCTCCTCTACCAGGTAGGCCTGGTATCTCTACGCCCCTCTACCAGGTAGGCCTGGTATCTCTACGCCCCTCTACCAGGTAGGCCTGGTATCTCTACGCTCCTCTACCAGGTAGGCCTGGTATCTCTACGCCTCTCTACCAGGTAGGCCTGGTATCTCTACGCCCCTCTACCAGGTAGGCCTGGTATCTCTACGCTCCCTCTACCAGGTAGGCCTGGTATCTCTACGCCTCTCTACCAGGTAGGCCTGGTATCTCTACGCCCCTCTACCAGGTAGGCCTGGTATCTCTACGCCTCTCTACCAGGTAGGCCTGGTATCTCTACGCCCCTCTACCAGGTAGGCCTGGTATCTCTACGCCTCTCTACCAGGTAGGCCTGGTATCTCTACGCCCCTCTACCAGGTAGGCCTGGTATCTCTACGCCTCTCTACCAGGTAGGCCTGGTATCTCTACGCCCCTCTACCAGGTAGGCCTGGTATCTCTACGCCCCTCTACCAGGTAGGCCTGGTATCTCTACGCCTCTCTACCAGGTAGGCCTGGTATCTCTACGCCTCTCTACCAGGTAGGCCTGGTATCTCTACGCCCCTCTACCAGGTAGGCCTGGTATCTCTACGCCCCTCTACCAGGTAGGCCTGGTATCTCTACGCCCCTCTACCAGGTAGGCCTGGTATCTCTACGCCTCTCTACCAGGTAGGCCTGGTATCTCTACGCCTCTCTACCAGGTAGGCCTGGTATCTCTACGCCCCTCTACCAGGTAGGCCTGGTATCTCTACGCCCTCTACCAGGTAGGCCTGGTATCTCTACGCCCCTCTACCAGGTAGGCCTGGTATCTCTACGCCTCTCTACCAGGTAGGCCTGGTATCTCTACGCCCCTCTACCAGGTAGGCCTGGTATCTCTACGCCCCTCTACCAGGTAGGCCTGGTATCTCTACGCCCCTCTACCAGGTAGGCCTGGTATCTCTACGCCCCTCTACCAGGTAGGCCTGGTATCTCTACGCCCCTCTACCAGGTAGGCCTGGTATCTCTACGCCCCTCTACCAGGTAGGCCTGGTATCTCTACGCCCCTCTACCAGGTAGGCCTGGTATCTCTACGCTCCTCTACCAGGTAGGCCTGGTATCTCTACGCCCCTCTACCAGGTAGGCCTGGTATCTCTACGCCCCTCTACCAGGTAGGCCTGGTATCTCTACGCCCCTCTACCAGGTAGGCCTGGTATCTCTACGCCCCTCTACCAGGTAGGCCTGGTATCTCTACGCCTCTCTACCAGGTAGGCCTGGTATCTCTACGCCCCTCTACCAGGTAGGCCTGGTATCTCTACGCCTCTCTACCAGGTAGGCCTGGTATCTCTACGCCTCTCTACCAGGTAGGCCTGGTATCTCTACGCCCCTCTACCAGGTAGGCCTGGTATCTCTACGCCCCTCTACCAGGTAGGCCTGGTATCTCTACGCCCCTCTACCAGGTAGGCCTGGTATCTCTACGCCCCTCTACCAGGTAGGCCTGGTATCTCTACGCCCCTCTACCAGGTAGGCCTGGTATCTCTACGCTCCTCTACCAGGTAGGCCTGGTATCTCTACGCCCCTCTACCAGGTAGGCCTGGTATCTCTACGCTCCTCTACCAGGTAGGCCTGGTATCTCTACGCCCCTCTACCAGGTAGGCCTGGTATCTCTACGCCCCTCTACCAGGTAGGCCTGGTATCTCTACGCCCCTCTACCAGGTAGGCCTGGTATCTCTACGCTCCTCTACCAGGTAGGCCTGGTATCTCTACGCTCCTCTACCAGGTAGGCCTGGTATCTCTACGCCTCTCTACCAGGTAGGCCTGGTATCTCTACGCCCCTCTACCAGGTAGGCCTGGTATCTCTACGCCCCTCTACCAGGTAGGCCTGGTATCTCTACGCCTCCTCTACCAGGTAGGCCTGGTATCTCTACGCCTCTCTACCAGGTAGGCCTGGTATCTCTACGCCCCTCTACCAGGTAGGCCTGGTATCTCTACGCCCCTCTACCAGGTAGGCCTGGTATCTCTACGCCCCTCTACCAGGTAGGCCTGGTATCTCTACGCCCCTCTACCAGGTAGGCCTGGTATCTCTACGCCCCTCTACCAGGTAGGCCTGGTATCTCTACGCCCCTCTACCAGGTAGGCCTGGTATCTCTACGCCTCTCTACCAGGTAGGCCTGGTATCTCTACGCCCCTCTACCAGGTAGGCCTGGTATCTCTACGCTCCTCTACCAGGTAGGCCTGGTATCTCTACGCCTCTCTACCAGGTAGGCCTGGTATCTCTACGCCCCTCTACCAGGTAGGCCTGGTATCTCTACGCCTCTCTACCAGGTAGGCCTGGTATCTCTACGCCCCTCTACCAGGTAGGCCTGGTATCTCTACGCCTCTCTACCAGGTAGGCCTGGTATCTCTACGCCTCTCTACCAGGTAGGCCTGGTATCTCTACGCTCCTCTACCAGGTAGGCCTGGTATCTCTACGCCCCTCTACCAGGTAGGCCTGGTATCTCTACGCCCCTCTACCAGGTAGGCCTGGTATCTCTACGCCTCTCTACCAGGTAGGCCTGGTATCTCTACGCCCCTCTACCAGGTAGGCCTGGTATCTCTACGCCCCTCTACCAGGTAGGCCTGGTATCTCTACGCCCCTCTACCAGGTAGGCCTGGTATCTCTACGCTCCCTCTACCAGGTAGGCCTGGTATCTCTACGCCCCTCTACCAGGTAGGCCTGGTATCTCTACGCCCCTCTACCAGGTAGGCCTTGTATCTCTTACGCCTCTCTACCAGGCTAGCCGGTATCTCTACGCCTGCTCTACCAGGTAGCCTGGTATCTCTACGCCCCTCTACCAGTAGGCCTGGTAATCTCTACGCCCCTCTACAGTAGGCCTGGTATCTCTACGCTCCCTCTACCAGGTGGCACTGGTATTCCTACGCCCCTTCTACCAGGTAGGCCTGGTATCTCTACGCCTCCTCTACCAGGTAGGCCTGGTATCTCTACGCCCCTCTACCAGGTAGGCCTGGTATCTCTACGCCCCTCTACCAGGTAGGCCTGGTATCTCTACGACCCTCTACCAGGTAGGCCTGGTATCTCTACGCTCCCTCTACCAGGTAGGCCTGGTATCTCTACGCTCCTCTACCAGGTAGGGCCTGGTATCTCTACGCCTCTCTATCAGGTAGGCCTGGTATCTCTACGCCTCTCTACCAGGTAGGCCTGGTATCTCTATCTCCTCTACCAGGTATGCCGGTGTATCTCTACGCTCCCTCTACCAGGTAGGCCTGGTATCTCTACGCCTCTCTACCAGGTAGGCCTGGTATCTCTACGCCCCTCTTACCAGAGGTAGGCCTGGTATCTCTACGCCCCTCTACAGGTAGGCCTGTATCTCTACGGCCTCCTCTACCAGGTAGGCTGGTATCTCTACGCCCCTCTACCAGGTAGGCCTGGTATCTCTACGCCCCTCTACCAGGTAGGCCTGGTATCTCTACGCCCCTCTACCAGGTAGGCCTGGTATCTCTACGCCCCTCTACCAGGTAGGCCTGGTATCTCTACGCCCCTCTACCAGGTAGGCCTGGTATCTCTACGCTCCTGCTACCAGGTAGGCCTGGTATCTCTACGCCCCCTCTACCAGGTAGGTCCTGGTATCTCTACGCCTCTCTACCAGGTAGGCCTGGTATCTCTACGCCACTCTACCAGGTAGGCCTGGTATCTCTACGCCTCTCTACCAGGTAGGCCTGGTATCTCTACGCCCCTCTACCAGGTAGGCCTGGTATCTCTACGCCTCTCTACCAGGTAGGCCTGGTATCTCTACGCCTCTCTACCAGGTAGGCCTGGTATCTCTACGCTCCTCTACCAGGTAGGCCTGGTATCTCTACGCCCCTCTACCAGGTAGGCCTGGTATCTCTACGCCCCTCTACCAGGTAGGCCTGGTATCTCTACGCCTCTCTACCAGGTAGGCCTGGTATCTCTACGCCCCTCTACCAGGTAGGCCTGGTATCTCTACGCCCCTCTACCAGGTAGGCCTGGTATCTCTACGCCCCTCTACCAGGTAGGCCTGGTATCTCTACGCTCCTCTACCAGGTAGGCCTGGTATCTCTACGCCCCTCTACCAGGTAGGCCTGGTATCTCTACGCCCCTCTACCAGGTAGGCCTGGTATCTCTACGCTCCTCTACCAGGTAGGCCTGGTATCTCTACGCCTCTCTACCAGGTAGGCCTGGTACGCCCTCTACCAGGTAGGCCTGGTATCTCTACGCTCTCTACCAGGTAGGCCTGGTATCTCTACGCCTCTCTACCAGGTAGGCCTGGTATCTCTCACGCCCCTCTACCAGGTAGGCCTGGTATCTCTACGCCCTCTTACCAGGTAGGCCTGGTATCTCTACGCCCCTCTACCAGGTAGGCCTGGTATCTCTACGCCTCTCTACCAGGTAGGCCTGGATCTCTACGCCTCTCTACCAGGTAGGCCTGGTATCTCTACGCCCCTCTACCAGGTAGGCCTGGTATCTCTTACGCCCCTCTACCAGGTAGGCCTGGTATCTCTACGCCTCCCTTCTACCAGGTAGGCCTGGTATCCTCTACGCCTCTCTACCAGGTAGGGCCTGGCTATCTCTACGCCCCTTCTACCAGGTAGGCCTGGTATCTCTACGCCCCTCTACAGGTAGGCCTGGTATCTCTACGCCCTCTACAGGTAGGCCTGGTATCTCTACGCCCCTCTACCAGGTAGGCCTGGTTCTCTACGCCTCTCGACCAGTAGGCCTGGTATCTCTACGCCCCTCTACCAGTGGCCTGGTATCTCTACGCCTCTCTACCAGGTAGGCCTGGGATCTCTACGCCTCTCTACCAGGTAGGCCTGGTATCTCTACGCCTCTCTACCAGGTAGGCCTGGTATCTCTACGCCTCTCTACCAGGTAGGCCTGGTATCTCTACGCCCCTCTACCAGGTAGGCCTGGTATCTCTACGCCTCTCTACCAGGTAGGGCCTGGTATTCTCTACGCCTCTCTACCAGGTAGGCCTGGTATCTCTACGCCTCTCTACCAGGTAGGCCTGGTATCTCTACGCCCCTCTACCAGGTAGGCTGGTTATCTCTACGCCCCTCTACCAGGTAGGCCTGGTATCTCTACGCCTCTCTACCAGGTAGGCCTGGTATCTCTACGCCTCTCTACCAGGTAGGCCTGGTATCTCTACGCCTCTCTACCAGGTTAGGCCTGGTATCTCTACGCCCCTCTCTACCAGGTAGGCCTGTATCTCTACGCCCCTACCAGGATAGGCCTGATCTCTACCAGGTAGGCCTGGTATCTCTACGCCCCTCTACCAGGTAGGCCTGGTATCTCTACGCCTCTCTACCAGGTAGGCCTGGTATCTCTACGCCTCTCTACCAGGTAGGCCTGGTATCTCTACGCCCCTCTACCAGGTAGGCCTGGTATCTCTACGCCCCTCTACCAGGTAGGCCTGGTATCTCTACGCCCCTCTACCAGGTAGGCCTGGTATCTCTACGCCTCTCTACCAGGTAGGCCTGGTATCTCTACGCCTCTCTACCAGGTAGGCCTGGTATCTCTACGCCTCTCTACCAGGTAGGCCTGGTATCTCTACGCCTCTCTACCAGGTAGGCCTGGTATCTCTACGCCCTCTACCAGGTAGGCCTGGTATCTCTACGCCTCTCTACCAGGTAGGCCTGGTATCTCTATGCCTCTCTACCAGGTAGGCCTGGTATCTCTACGCCCCTCTACCAGGTAAGCCTGGTATCTCTACGCCTCTCTACCAGGTAGGCCTGGTATCTCTACGCCTCTCTACCAGGTAGGCCTGCTATCTCTACGCCCCTATACCAGGTAGGGCTGGTATCTCTACGCCTCTCTACCAGGTAGGCCTGTTATCTCTACGCCTCTCTACCAGGTAGTCCTGGTATCTATACACTTCTCTACCAGGTAGGCCTGGTATCTCTACGCCTCTCTACCAGGTAGGCCTGGTATCTCTACGCCCCTCTACCAGGTAGGCCTGGTATCTCTACGCCCCTCTACCAGGTAGGCCTGGTATCTCTACGCCTCTCTACCAGGTAGGCCTGGTATCTCTACGTCCCTCTACCAGGTATGCCTGGTATCTCTACGCCCCCATACCAGGTAGGCCTGGTATCTCTACGCCTCTCTACCAGGTAGGCCTGGTATCTCTACGCCCCTCTACCAGGTAGGCCTGGTATCTCTACGCCCCTCTACCAGGTAGGCCTGGTATCTCTACGCCCCTCTACCAGGTAGGCCTGGTATCTCTACGCCTCTCTACCAGGTAGGCCTGGTATCTATACGCCTCTCTACCAGGTAGGCCTGGTATCTCTACGCCTCTCTACCAGGTAGGCCTGGTATCTCTACGCCTCTCTACCAGGTAGGCCTGGTATCTCTACGTCCCTCTACCAGGTATGCCTGGTATCTCTACGCCCCCATACCAGGTAGGCCTGGTATCTCTACGCCTCTCTACCAGGTAGGCCTGGTATCTCTACGCCTCTCTACCAGGTAGGCCTGGTATCTCTACGCCCCTATACCGGTAGGCCTGGTATCTCTACGCCTCTCTACCAGGTAGGCCTGGTATTTCTACGCCTCTCTACCAGGTAGGCCTGGTATCTCTACACCCCTCTAGCAGGTAGGCCTGGTATCTCTACGCCTCTCTACCAGGTAGGCCTGGTATCTCTACGCCTCTCTACCAGGTAGGCCTGGAATCTCTACGCATCTCTACCAGGTAGGCCTGGTATCTCTACGCCCCTCTACCAGGTAGGCCTGGTATCTCTACGCCCCTCTACCAGGTAGGCCTGGTATCTCTACGCCCCTCTACCAGGTAGGCCTGGTATCTCTACGCCTCTCTACCAGGTAGGCCTGATATCTCTACGCCTCTCTACCAGGTAGGCCTGGTATCTCTACGCCTCTCTACCAGGTAGGCCTGGTATCTCTACGCCCCTCTACCAGGTAGGCCTGGTATCTCTACGCCTCTATACCAGGTAGGCCTGGGATCTCTACGACCCTCTACCAGGTAGGCCTGGTATCTCTACGCCTCTCTACCAGGTAGGCCTGGTATCTCTACGCCCCTCTCCAGGTAGTCCTGGTATCTCCACGCCTCTCTATCAGGTAGGCCTGGTATCTCTACACCCCTCTACCAGTTAGGCCTGGTATCTCTATGCCCCTCTACCAGGTAGGCCTGGTATCTCTACGCCTCTCTACCAGGTAGACTTGGTATCTCTACGCCCCTCTACCAGGTAGGCCTGGTATCTCTACGCCTCTCTACCAGGTAGGCCTGGGATCTCTACGACCCTATACCAGGTAGACATGGTATCTCTACGCCCCTCCACCAGGTAGACATGGTATCTCTACCTCCCTCTACCAGGTAGACCTGGTATCGCTACACCTCTCTACCAGGTAGGCCTGGTATCTCTACGCCCCTCTCCAGGTAGGCCTGGTATCTCTACGCCTCTCTATCAGGTAGGCCTGGTATCTCTACGCCCCTCTCCAGGTAGGCCTGGTATCTCTACGCCTCTCTATCAGGTAGGCCTGGTATCTCTACGCCCCTCTACCAGGTAGGCCTGGTATCTCTATGCCCCTCTACCAGGTAGGCCTGGTATCTCTACGCCTCTCGACCAGGTAGGCCTGGTATCTCTACGCCCCTCTACCAGGTAGGCCTGGTATCTCTACGCCTCTCTACCAGGTAGGCCTGGAATCTCTACGCATCTCTACCAGGTAGGCCTGGTATCTCTACGCCCCTCTACCAGGTAGGCCTGGTATCTCTACGCCCCTCTACCAGGTAGGCCTGGTATCTCTACGCCCCTCTACCAGGTAGGCCTGGTATCTCTACGCCTCTCTACCAGGTAGGCCTGATATCTCTACGCCTCTCTACCAGGTAGGCCTGGTATCTCTACGCCTCTCTACCAGGTAGGCCTGGTATCTCTACGCCCCTCTACCAGGTAGGCCTGGTATCTCTACGCCTCTATACCAGGTAGGCCTGGGATCTCTACGACCCTCTACCAGGTAGGCCTGGTATCTCTACGCCTCTCTACCAGGTAGGCCTGGTATCTCTACGCCCCTCTCCAGGTAGTCCTGGTATCTCCACGCCTCTCTATCAGGTAGGCCTGGTATCTCTACACCCCTCTACCAGTTAGGCCTGGTATCTCTATGCCCCTCTACCAGGTAGGCCTGGTATCTCTACGCCTCTCTACCAGGTAGACTTGGTATCTCTACGCCCCTCTACCAGGTAGGCCTGGTATCTCTACGCCTCTCTACCAGGTAGGCCTGGGATCTCTACGACCCTATACCAGGTAGACATGGTATCTCTACGCCCCTCTACCAGGTAGACATGGTATCTCTACCTCCCTCTACCAGGTAGACCTGGTATCGCTACACCTCTCTACCAGGTAGGCCTGGTATCTCTACGCCCCTCTCCAGGTAGGCCTGGTATCTCTACGCCTCTCTATCAGGTAGGCCTGGTATCTCTACGCCCCTCTCCAGGTAGGCCTGGTATCTCTACGCCTCTCTATCAGGTAGGCCTGGTATCTCTACGCCCCTCTACCAGGTAGGCCTGGTATCTCTACGCCCCTCTACCAGGTAGGCCTGGTATCTCTACGCCTCTCGACCAGGTAGGCCTGGTATCTCTACGCCCCTCTACCAGGTAGGCCTGGTATCTCTACGCCTCTCTACCAGGTAGGCCTGGAATCTCTACGCATCTCTACCAGGTAGGCCTGGTATCTCTACGCCCCTCTACCAGGTAGGCCTGGTATCTCTACGCCCCTCTACCAGGTAGGCCTGGTATCTCTACGCCCCTCTACCAGGTAGGCCTGGTATCTCTACGCCTCTCTACCAGGTAGGCCTGATATCTCTACGCCTCTCTACCAGGTAGGCCTGGTATCTCTACGCCTCTCTACCAGGTAGGCCTGGTATCTCTACGCCCCTCTACCAGGTAGGCCTGGTATCTCTACGCCTCTATACCAGGTAGGCCTGGTATCTCTACGCCTCTATACCAGGTAGGCCTGGGATCTCTACGACCCTCTACCAGGTAGGCCTGGTATCTCTACGCCTCTCTACCAGGTAGGCCTGGTATCTCTACGCCCCTCTCCAGGTAGTCCTGGTATCTCCACGCCTCTCTATCAGGTAGGCCTGGTATCTCTACACCCCTCTACCAGTTAGGCCTGGTATCTCTATGCCCCTCTACCAGGTAGGCCTGGTATCTCTACGCCTCTCTACCAGGTAGACTTGGTATCTCTACGCCCCTCTACCAGGTAGGCCTGGTATCTCTACGCCTCTCTACCAGGTAGGCCTGGGATCTCTACGACCCTATACCAGGTAGACATGGTATCTCTACGCCCCTCCACCAGGTAGACATGGTATCTCTACCTCCCTCTACCAGGTAGACCTGGTATCGCTACACCTCTCTACCAGGTAGGCCTGGTATCTCTACGCCCCTCTCCAGGTAGGCCTGGTATCTCTACGCCTCTCTATCAGGTAGGCCTGGTATCTCTACGCCCCTCTCCAGGTAGGCCTGGTATCTCTACGCCTCTCTATCAGGTAGGCCTGGTATCTCTACGCCCTTCTACCAGGTAGGCCTGGTATCTCTACGCCCCTCTACCAGGTAGGCCTGGTATCTCTACGCCCCTCTACCAGGTAGGCCTGGTATCTCTACGCCCCTCTACCAGGTAGGCCTGGTATCTCTACGCCTCTCTACCAGGTAGGCCTGATATCTCTACGCCTCTCTACCAGGTAGGCCTGGTATCTCTACGCCTCTCTACCAGGTAGGCCTGGTATCTCTACGCCCCTCTACCAGGTAGGCCTGGTATCTCTACGCCTCTATACCAGGTAGGCCTGGGATCTCTACGACCCTCTACCAGGTAGGCCTGGTATCTCTACGCCTCTCTACCAGGTAGGCCTGGTATCTCTACGCCCCTCTCCAGGTAGTCCTGGTATCTCCACGCCTCTCTATCAGGTAGGCCTGGTATCTCTACACCCCTCTACCAGTTAGGCCTGGTATCTCTATGCCCCTCTACCAGGTAGGCCTGGTATCTCTACGCCTCTCTACCAGGTAGACTTGGTATCTCTACGCCCCTCTACCAGGTAGGCCTGGTATCTCTACGCCTCTCTACCAGGTAGGCCTGGGATCTCTACGACCCTATACCAGGTAGACATGGTATCTCTACGCCCCTCCACCAGGTAGACATGGTATCTCTACCTCCCTCTACCAGGTAGACCTGGTATCGCTACACCTCTCTACCAGGTAGGCCTGGTATCTCTACGCCCCTCTCCAGGTAGGCCTGGTATCTCTACGCCTCTCTATCAGGTAGGCCTGGTATCTCTACGCCCCTCTCCAGGTAGGCCTGGTATCTCTACGCCTCTCTATCAGGTAGGCCTGGTATCTCTACGCCCTTCTACCAGGTAGGCCTGGTATCTCTACGCCCCTCTACCAGGTAGACCTGGTATCTCTACCTCCCTCTACCAGGTAGACATGGTATCTCTACGTCCCTCTACCAGGTAGACATGGTATCTCTACGCCCCTCTACCAGGTAGGCCTGGTATCTCTATGCCCCTCTACCAGGTAGGCCTGGTATCTCTACGCCTCTCTACCAGGTAGACCTACGTAAGTTTCTCCTGCAGCAGACGCTCTTTCCTTTGCAGTGGACCTGGAAGGTTTCCTTCCCTCTGTCACGCTTCACAACATCCCTGTAACAGGACAAAAACATAAGAAATAAAATAGAATTATGTTATGTTAGGATCCTTCAGTTATTCAGCTAAACTGTCATCCTGGAGGTCTGTGTTATTCAGCTAAACTGTCATCCTGTAGGTCTGCGTTATTCAGCTAAACTGTCATCCTGGAGGTCTGTTTTATTCAGCTAAACTGTCATCCTGGAGGTCTGTTTTATTCAGCTAAACTGTCATCCTGGAGGTCTGTGTTATTCAGCTAAACTGTTATCCTGGATGTCTGTGTTATTCAGCTAGGCTGTCATCCTGGAGGTCTGTGTTATTCAGCTAAACTGTCATCCCGGAGGTCTGTGTAATTCTGTTAAACTGCCATCCTGGAGGTCTGTGTTATTCAGTTAAACTGTCATCCTGGAGGGCTGTGTTATTCAGCTAAACTGTCCTCCTGGAGGTCTGTGTTATTCAGCTAAACTGTCATCCTGAAGGTCTGTGTTATTAAGCTAAACCCTTCCAGTAGGAATACACAGGGTTTCAGCCCCACATGACTAACTTCCTGTTATTACAACAAGATCTCAATGTTTGACTTCAGTATTAAACGTTTAGGGGCATAAACATTACATTTTGATAGTTAAGTTAAGACATTCATTCTGAATGGTTTAGGTAAGGGTTAAGTTAAGACATTATTCTGAATGGTTTAGGTAAGGGTTAAGTTAAGACATTAATTCTGAATGGTTTAGGTAAGGGTTAAGTTAAGACATTAATTCTGAATGGTTAAGGTAAGGGTTAAGGTTTGGGATACGGTTTCAATAGAAAAAACTTTGCCTGACTACCTAGACTCCTTGCTCCGGCTAAGCACTACATGAGTCTGGATCGGAGTACCTTCCCAATCCTTTACCGAATGAGAACACATTCAGGGCCCTCTGATTGGTCCAGAAACCGATGGGTTAGTCCAGAGCCAGGACACACGTGGGTTAAAGTGGCGGTTTGAAAATGAATCATTGGTGTTGATTGGTTAGATGACGATCCAATCACTGGCGACTTTGTTTTGTACAACAGCCCTCGTTCTCCTCGTCACCACAAACCACTTCAATGATGGCAGTCTCAGACTGAAGTATGTAGCGAAAGACAGAGCAGCTGAAGAATGTAGTGTGATTCGTCAGGCTATCTAGCACTGGGATTGAACATGCGACCCTCAGAGCCAGAGATTGCAGTTTTGAAGGCATCTCCCGACTTGGAGTGAACTGGCTGGTTATTATGGCTATTTCTGACAGTAAGTACTATAGTATTCTACAGTAAACTGTGGTCTTTTTTTCATGCTTTTTCAACTGCCCGTCCTTGGACACTGTGCTATCTAACCTCCAAATGAGCTTCAATGCCATACAACACTCCTTCCGTGGCATCCAACTGCTCTTAAACGCTAGTAAAACCAAATGCATGCTTTTCAACCGTTCGCTGCCTGCACCCGCACGCCCGACGAGCATCACCACCCTGGATGGTTCCGACCTAGAATATGTGGACATCTATAAGTACCTAGGTGTCTGGCTAGACTGTAAACTCTCCTTCCAGACTCATATCAAACATCTCCAATCTAAAATCAAATCTAGAGTCGGCTTTCTATTCCGCAACAAAGCCTCCTTCACTCACGCCGCCAAACTTACCCTAGTAAAACTGACTATCCTACCGATCCTTGACTTCGGTGATGTCATCTACAAAATAGCTTCCAACACTCTACTCAGCAAACTGGATGCAGTTTATCATAGTGCCATCCGTTTTGTTACTAAAGCACCTTATACCACCCACCACTGCGACCTGTATGCTCTAGTCGGCTGGCCCTCGCTACATATTCGTCGCCAGACCCACTGGCTCCAGGTCATCTACAAGTCCATGCTAGGTAAAGCTCCGCCTTATCTCAGTTCACTGGTCACGATGGCAACACCCACTCGTAGCACGTGCTCCAGCAGGTGTATCTCACTGATCATCCCTAAAGCCAACACCTCATTTGGCCGCCTTTCCTTCCAGTTCTCTGCTGCCTGTGACTGGAACGAATTGCATCTGCTATCTGAGCAGCTAACCGATCGCTGCAGCTGTACATAGTCCATCGGTAAATAGCCCACCCAATTTTACCTACCTCTTCCCCATACTGTTTATATTTATTTACTTTTCTGCTCTTTTGCACACCAGTATCTCTACCTGTACATGACCATCTGATCATTTATCACTCCAGTGTTCATCTGCAAAATTGTAATTATTCGCCTACCTCCTCATGCCTTTTGCACACAATGTACATAGACTCTCTTTTTTCTACTGTGTTATTGACTTGTTAATTGTTTACTCCATGTGTAACTCTGTGTTGTCTGTTCACACTGCTATGCTTTATCTTGGCCAGGTCGCAGTTGCAAATGAGAACTTGTTCTCAACTAGTCTACCTGGTTAAATAAAGGTGAAATAAAAAATTTAAAAAATAAAATGTTGGAAGGCTATTCAAATCATACTCTGCGAGGCCCAGACTACTGCAATGTTTTTGTTCTACCTGATAATTAATTTCACGCACCTTGTGTTCCAGGTCTAAAGCAGTCCCACATTTATGAATGTGTTATTCAGTGTGTTTCTATGGGCTATTATAGCAAAGGCCAAACTCAATGTGTATCAAATAATATCTCATTCCTGGATTTAATCTGATGTACTTGCGCTCAAGTGGTTTTTAGACTTTTGTTTGACATATCTTGTTGCTTGATAGTTGACAGTTTGACTACCACAGGTGGTAGCCAACTATCTTGTTAATTGTTTACAACGGAGTGAATGTTCTAAAAAGCTAAACAGCTACCTAGCTAGCTAGTAGCCAACTGTACATGTAGGTAGGGTTGTCAAAGTGACTCTGCATAGTTAATAACAGAAAGTAGCAGCAGTCTGGGTAGCCATTTGATTAGATGTTCAGGAGTCTTATGGCTTGGGGGTAGAAGCTGTTTAGAAGCCTCTTGGACCTAGACTTGGTGCTCCGGTACCGCTTGCCGTGTGGTAGCAGGGAGAACAGTCTATGACTAGGGTGGCTGGACAATTTTTTAGGACCTTCCTATAACAGCGCTGTTATAGGAAGGCCCTAAAAAATTGTCCAGCCACCCTAGTCATAGACTAGGTGATTTACTGGGACGTACGCACTACCCACTGTAGTGCCTTGCGGTCGGAGGCCGAGCAGTTTCCATACCAGGGAGTGATGCAACCCATCAGGATGCTCTCGATGGTGCAGCTCTAAAACCTGTTGAGGAGTTGAGGACCCCCATGCCAAACCTTTTCAGTCTCCTGAGGGGGAATAGGTTTTGTCACACCACTGACACGACTGTCTTGGTCTGGTTGGACCATGTTAGTTTGTTGGTGATGTGGCCGCCAAGGAACTTGAAGCTCTCAACCTGCTCCACTACAGCACCGTTGATGAGAATGGGGGCGTGCTCGGCCCTCCTTTTCCTGTAGTCCACAATCATATCCTTTGTCTTGATCACGTTGAGGGAGAGGTAGTTGTACTTGCACCACACAGTCAGGTCTCTGACCTCCTCCCTATAGGCTGTCTCATCGTTGTTGGTTATTAGGCCTACCACTGTTGTGTCCTCGGCAAACTTAATGATGGTGTTGGAGTCGTGCCTGGCCGTGCAGTCATGAATGAACAGGGACTACAGGAGGGGACTGAGCATGCACCCCTGAGGGGCCCCCTTGTTGAGGACCAGCCTGACGGATGTGTTGTTACCTACCCTAGTCCCATGGTCCTTAGCTTATTGATGAGATTTGAGTGCACTATGGTGTTGAACGCTGAGCTGTAGTAAATGAATAGCATTCTCACATAGGTGTTCCTTTTGTCCAGGTGGGAAAGGGTGCAATAGAGCATCTGTTGTGGCGGTATGCAAATTGGAGTGGATCTGGGATTCTGGGATAATGGTGTTGATGTGAGCCATGACCAGTCTTTCAAAGCATTTCATGGCTATAGACGTGAGTGCTACGGGTTGGTAGTCATTCAGGCAGGCTACCTTAGTGTTCTTGGGCACAGGGACTATGGTGGTCTGCTTGAAACATGTTGGTATTACAGACACAGACAGGGAGAGGTTGAAAACGTCAGTGAAGACACATGCTCGGAGTACATGTCCTGGTAATCTGTCTGGCCCTGCGGCCTTGTGAATGCTGGCCTGTTTTAAGATCTTACTCACATCAGCTTCCGAGAGCTTTATCCCACAGTCTTCCGGAACAACTGTTGCTCTCATGCATGTTTCAGTGTTACTTGCCTCGAAGCGAGCACATTATTTAGCTCGTCTGGTAGGCTCTTGTCACTGGGCAGCTCTCGGCTGTGCTTCCCTTTGTAGTCTGTAATTGTTTGCAAGCCCTGCCACATCCGACGAGTGTCGGAGCCGGTGTAGTACAATTCAATCTTAGTCCTGTATTGATGCTTTGCCTGTTTGATGGTTCATCAGAGGGCATAGTGGGATGTCTTATAAGCTTCCCGGTCAGAGTCACGCTCCTTGAAAGCGGCAGCTCTACCCTTTAGCTCAGTGCGAATGTTGCCTGTAAACCATGGCTTCGGGTTGGGGTATTTGCCAAATGGAGGGGGAGAGGGAGAGCTTTATGCATCTCTGTAGAGTAAAGGTGGTCTAGAGTTTTTTTCCCCTCTGGTTGCACATTTAACATGCTGGTAGAAATGAGGTAAAACTGATTTAAGTTTCCCTGCATTAAAGTCCCCGGCCACTAGGAGCGCCGCCTCTGGATGAGCATTTTCCTGTTTGCTTATGGCGGTATACAGCTTATTGAGTGGTGTCTTAGTGCCAGTAGTGGCTGTGGTGGTATGTAGACAGCTACAAAAAATACAGATGAAAACTCTCTTGGTAGATAGTGTGGTCTACAGCTTATCATGAGATACTCTACCTCAGGTGAGCAAAACCTTGAGACTTCCTTTGACATCATGCACCAGCTGTTGTTTAGAAATATACTGCCGCCCCTTGTCTTACCGAGGATGCTGTTCTATCCTGCCGATAGAGTGTATGTTATTAATGTCGTCGTTCAGTCCCGGTGAAACACAAGATATTACAGTTAGTGTCCTGTTGGTAGGATATACGTGCTTTCAGTTCGTCCCATTTATTTTCCAGCGATTTGAACGTTAACTAACAGTACGGATGGCAAACGCAGATTAGCCACTCATCGCCTGATCCTCACAAGGCACCCCGATCTCTTTCTGCGAAATCGCTGTTTGTTTCTCCAGCGAATGACGGGGATGAGGGCCTGTTCGGGTGTTTGGAGTATATCCTTCCCATCCAACTCATTAAAGAAAAATTATTTGTCTAGTTCAAGGTGAGTGATCACTGTTCTGATGTCCAGAAGCTCTTTCAGGTGACAAGACACGGTAGCAGCAACATACTAAAAAAGTTACAAACAATGTGATAAGAAATTATCAAACAGTTGGTTCAGAGCAGCGGCGATCCTCTAATGCCAAGATGTCATCAAGGCAAACTTTGGCTACTTTAAAGAATCTCAAATAAAAATTGGATTTTGAGTTGTTTAACACTTCTTTGGTTACTACATCCATACATCCACATCCATATGTGTTATTTCATAGTTCTGATGTCTTCACTATTATTCTACAATGTGTAAAATAGTACAAATAAAGAAAAACCCTTGAATGTGTATTTTTTCACCTTTATTTAACCAGGTAGGCCAGTTGAGAACAAGTTCTCATTTACAACTGCGACCTGGCCAAGATAAAGCAAAGCAGTTCGACACAAACACAGAGTTACACATAGAATAAACAAAAGTACAGTCAATAACAATAGAAACATCTATATACAGTGTGTGCAAATGGAGTAAGGAGGTAAGGTAATAAATAGGCCATAGAGGCAAAATAATTACAATTTAGCATTAACACTGGAGTGATAGATGTGCAGATGATGATGTGCAAGTAGAGATACTGGGGTGCAAAAGAGCAAAAAAGTAAATAAATAGCAGTATGGGGATGAGGTAGTTGGATGGACTATTTACAGAAGAGCTATGTACAGCAGCAAAGAACTGTAAGGAAAGGCGTCCAAAGTGGGTGTTGGCTTTGGGAGTGACCAGTGAGATATACCTGCTGGCACACGTGCTACGGGTGGGTGTTGTTATGGTGACCAGTGAACTGAGATAAGGCAGAGCTTTACCTAGCAAAGACTTATAGATGACCTGGAGCCAGTGGGTTTGGCGACGAGTATGAAGCGAGGGCCAGCCAACGAGAGCATACATGGGGCTTCGGTGACAAAACAGATGGCACTGTGATAGACTGGATCCAGTTTGTTGAGTACAGGGTTGGAGGCCGAAATCGAGGATAGGTAGGATAGTCAGTTTTACGTATGTTTGGCAGCATGAGTGAAGGAGGCTTTGTTGCGAAATAGGAAGCCAATTCTAGATTTAATTTTGGATTGGAGATGCTTAATGTGAGTCTGGAAGGAGAGTTTACAGTCTAGCCAGACACGTAGGTATTTGTCGTTGTCCACATATTCTAAGTCAGAACCGTCCAGAGTAGTGATGCTCGTCGGGCGGGCGGGTGTGGGCAGCGATTGATTGATGAGCATGCATTTAGTTTTACTAGCATTTAAGAGCAGTTGGAGGCCACGGAATGAGTGTTGTATGGCATTGAAGCTCGTTTGGAGGTTGGTTAACACAGTGTCCAAAGAAGGGCCAGATGTATACAGAATGGTGTCGTCTGCATAGAGGTGGATCAAGGAATCACCCGCAGCAAGAGCGGCATCATTGATACAGTATATACAGAGAAAAGAGTCAGACCGAGAATTGAATCCTGTGGCACCAGGAGACTGCCAGAGGACCGGACAACATGCCCTCCGATTTGACACACTGAACTCTGTCTGCAAAGTAGTTGGTGAACCAGGCAAGGCAGTCATTAGAAAAACTGAGGCTACTGAGTCTGCCGATAAGAATATGGTGATTGACGGAGTCGAAAGCCTTGGCCAGGTCGATGAAGATGGCTGCACAGTACTGTCTTTTATCGATGGCGGTTATGATATCGTTTAGTACCTTGAGCGTGGCTGAGGTGCACCCGTGACCGGCTCGGAAACCAGATTGCACAGCGGAGAAGGTACGGTGGGATTTGAGATGGTCAGTGACCTGTTTGTTGACTTGGCTTTCGAAGACCTTAGATAGGCAGGGCAGGATGGATATAGGTCTGTAACAGTTTGGGTCCAGGGTGTCTCCCCCTTTGAAGAGGGGGATGACTGCGGCAGCTTTCCAATCCTTGGGGATCTCAGATGATATGAAAGAGAGGTTGAACAGGCTGGTAATATTTATTTTATTTTACCTTTATTTTACTAGGCAAGTCAGTTAAGAACAAATTCTTATTTTCAATGACGGCCTAGGAACAGTGGGTCAACTGCCTGTTCAGGGGCAGAACGACAGATTTTGTACCTTGTCAGCTCGGGGATTTGAACTTGCAACCTTTCGGTTACTAGTCCAATGCTCTAACCACTAGGCTACCACTAGGCTACCCTGCTGCCCCGGGGCGACAATGGCGTGGGCAGGGGTTGCGACAATGGCAGCGGATAGTTTCAGAAATAGAGGGTCCAGATTGTCAAGCCCAGCTGATTTGTACGGGTCCAGGTTTTGCAGCTCTTTCAGAACATCTGCTATCTGGATTTGGGTAAAGGAGAACCTGGAGAGGCTTGGGCGAGTAGCTGCAGGGGGGCGGAGCTGTTGGCCGAGGTTGGAGTAGCCAGGAGGAAGGCATGGCCAGCCATTGAGAAATGCTTGTTGAAGTTTTCGATAATCATGGATTTATCGGTGGTGACCATGTTACCTAGCCTCAGTGCAGTGGGCAGCTGGGAGGAGGTGCTCTTGTTCTCCATGGACTTTAGTGTCCCAGAACTTTTTGGAGTTAGAGCTACAGGATGCAAATTTCTGCCTGAAGAAGCTGGCCTTGGCTTTCCTGACTGACTGCGTGTATTGGTTCCTGACTTCCCTGAACAGTTGCATATCGCGGGGACTATTCGATGCTATTGCAGTCCGCCACAGGATGTTTTTGTGCTGGTCGAGGGTAGTCAGGTCTGGAGTGAACCAAGGGCTATATCTATTCTTAGTTCTTGCATTTTTTGAACGGAGCAGGCTTATCTAAAATGGTGAGGAAGTTACTTTTAAAGAATGATCAGGCATCCTCAACTGACGGGATGAGGTAGATATCCTTTCAGGATATCCGGGCCAGGTCGATTAGAAAGGCCTGCTCGCAGAAGTGTTTTAGGGAGCGTTTGACAGTGATGAGGGGTGGTCGTTTGACTGCGGATCCGTAGCGGATACAGGCAATGAGGCAGTGATCGCTGAGATCCTGGTTGAAGAAAGCGGAGGTGTATTTGGAGGGCCAGTTGGTCAGGATGACGTCTATGAGGGTGCCCTTGATTACAGATTTAGGGTTGTACCTGGTGGGTTCCTTGATGATATGTGTGAGATTGAGGGCATCTAGCTTAGATTGTAGGACTGCCGGGGTGTTAAGCATATCCCAGTTTAGGTCACCTAACAGAACAAACTCTGAAGCTAGATGAGGGGCGATCAATTCACAAATGGTGTCCAGGGCACAGCTGGGAGCTGAGGGGGGTCGATAGCAGGCGGCAACAGTGGGAGACCTATTTCTGGAGAGAGTCATTTTTAAAATTAGTAGTTCGAACTGTTTGGGTATGGACCTGGAAAGTATGGCATTACTTTGTAGGCTATCTCTGCAGTAGACTGCAACTCCTCCCCCTTTGGCAGTTCTATCTTGACGGAAAATGTTATTGTTGGGTATGGAAATCTCAGAATTTTTGGTGGCCTTCCTAAGTTAGATTCTATATCACTGATAGAGTGAACATTATTCAGTGAGTTAAAAAACATATCTGTGGATTCCTGACAGCACGTAGAGCTATACAATTTTCTGTAAAAATTGCTACAGTATTTAGCGATTAATTTTTGGTCATCTGTAATAACACCATCGATGTTTAACTTATGGATAGTGTTATTCTTAGAGTGGAATTTCTCAAGTCTAAAGAAATAGGATGAATTCTGTTCTCCCTCCTCAATCCATTTTTTCCTAGATCTAATAAAGGCTCCTTCTGCTTTTAATTTATATATATTATCCAGTTTATTTTGTAACTCAATTAGTTCCATCTTCTCCTCCCCCGAGAGGTCAGCTGGGGAACTCTGAGAAAGGGAAGTTATCTTAATGATCACCTTTTCCTCCTCAGCTCTTCTGGTCTTAGCAAGATTACTACCATATTTTCTAAGGTAGGGACACCTCAAATTTAAAGAGCTCCCAGTTCTTGCAATAAGATTTTTCTTCACAAAAGTGTGAGAGCAGATCTTTAACCTCAAATTTAACTACATCCTTATTTAATAATGAGCTATTTAGCTTCCAGTAGGATGCTCTACCAAGGTTAGTATCAGGGGTAAATATTTTGATATCAATGTAAATGGCCCTATGGTCTGTGAGGGGAGTAGTACAAATATGTGTAGTAACACACTGACTATCAATACATTTGGATATAAGCCAAACATCTATTCTGGATTGTCTGGAACCGGTTTTGTTACTCCAAGTGAATGATCTGTCAGCCGGAAACCTCTCTCTCCATATATCAGTAAGATCAAACTTTTCCATAAAAAGTATTAAACCCAAATTCTGATTGGTTGGGATACCTGGGGGCCATCTATCAGATGAATTATCTATTGTAATGTTAAAGTCCCCTCCTATCAATAATAAGGAATTGGGACATTTAGATAACCAATGAAGTATATGTTTCTCTATAGATTCAAGCAACTAATCATTCTCATGTTTGGTGTTGTACCCGTAGAAGTTTACAGTAATGAGTGTAATGTCATTGTAACTGATCATTCTCATGTTAGGTGTTGTACCCATAGAAGTTTACAGTAATGAGCGTAATGTCATTGTAACTCATTATTCTCCTGTTTGGTGTTGTACCCGTAGACGTTTACAGTAATGAGTGTAATGTCATTGTAACTGATCATTCTCCTGTTTGGTGTTGTACCCGTAGAAGTTTACAGTAATGAGTGTAATGTCATTGTAACTGATCATTCTCATGTTTGGTGTTGTACCCGTAGAAGTTTACAGTAATGAGCGTAATGTCATTGTAACTCATCATTCTCCTGTTTGGTGTTGTACCCGTAGAAGTTTACAGTAATGAGTGTAATGTCATTGTAACTCATCATTCTCATGTTTGGTGTTGTACCCGTAGAAGTTTACAGTAATGATTGTAATGTCATTGTAACTCATCATTCTCATGTTTGGTGTTGTACCCGTAGAAGTTTACAGTAATGAGTGTAATGTCATTGTAACTGATCATTCTCATGTTTGGTGTTGTACCCGTAGAAGTTTACAGTAATGAGTGTAATGTCATTGTAACTCATCATTCTCATGTTTGGTGTTGTACCCGTAGAAGTTTACAGTAATGAGTGTAATGTCATTGTAACTCATCATTCTCATGTTTGGTGTTGTACCCGTAGAAGTTTACAGTAATGAGTGTAATGTCATTGTAACTGATCATTCTCCTGTTTGGTGTTGTACCCGTAGAAGTTTACAGTAATGAGTGTAATGTCATTGTAACTGATCACAAGACAAATAAAGTGACCAAAGGGGTCACATTCCGAGTGTAGAATATTACCACCAAAGGGTTCACAGAGTGTAGAATATTACCACCAAAGGGGTCACAGAGTGTAGAATATTACCACCAAAGGGGTCACAGAGTGTAGAATATTACCACCAAAGGGGTCACAGAGTGTAGAATATTACCACCAAAGGTATTTTTCATTGTAGTGACACCAGTTCAGATCCGTGGGAAAGCCAAATATCGTTGCCCCACTGTGACCTCCAGAAGTTGGCATCAGCCAAAATTGAGTGAGACTCTTGAAAAAAGCATAAATCTGTTCGAAATTGTTTAGTAAATAAAAACAAGCCCTTGCGCTTCACATTTTTTCGTAACCCCCTAGCATTAAGAGATACTATAGACAAAGACAAAACAACAAAGATTATATAAAAGTATAAACTGTAGTAGGATGAGTCAAAGACATAGGAGCAGTGAACGTAAACGATAAGGAACCGAGATCTGCACCATTTAAGTCAATTTAAAGTGAAAATGGCTTATTCCATAACCTTTGAGCTAGACGTTATCCGGCTTTTGAAATTCAACTCAACTGAAAATGATGTTCAAGACCAAACCAAGGGTTCTTGTAGTAAGAGAGACTAAAAGTCCTCTTTAGTGTAATCAGGAACTATTCTGAGAAATAAAATACAAAATAATAATTTAAATAAAAGGGTACCTACTATTTTAAGTACATATGAAAACTGATCATAAAATAATTGTATAACAAAATGTTTTACATATAAACGTTCCTAAGACCTTTTTTGGAAATAAGTATTAATAACTAAATAGAACAATAACCGTGTAAAGTCAGAGCAGACCTGTGTGCCATTTAGGACAGTATCTTAGTTACTGTATACATAAAACATAAATTCAGCTTTCAATCTTCTTCGTAAGTTTATAAACAAAATAGGACTTCTGGTCATACAAGAACAAACTAATGAATTGAGGTACCTGAGTATTCCTGTAAAATAGTCACCTGATGCTTGTTAGGTAAACCACATAAGGAAAATGAGAATACCATGGCTGAAACCATCAACCTGTTCCTTCTGGTGAGATTTTAGGGAGGAATATGGATTTCTGAACCGTTGATGAAGCCTCGTCCTCCGACGAAGTAAGCAGCCTTCCCCTCACTTCGTGCTATCTTGATCGTTGGCCACAACCTGTTTCTTCTTTCTATGTACTCCGGGCTGAGATGCTCGGCGAAACGCAGACCATGGCTCTGAAGGAAGGCGTTCTTCCTAGCAGCATTCCAGACAGCATCCCTGTAGAATCTGGCAGTGAAGAGGATGATGATACCCCTTGGTCTTGAATCGTTTTGCTGTTGCTTCTTGCCGAGGCGATGCACATCGTCGATGGCATCACCAACTTTGTTCTTCTCTGCAGGGATAACTTCTTGGCAGATACGGGTAGCCTCTCCTCGCACATCCTCATTCTCCACCTCTGGCAAGCCGTAGAGTCTCAGGTTCCATCTTCATTCTCCACCTCTGGCAAGCCATAGAGTCTCAGGTTCCATCTTCATTCTCCACCTCTGGCAAGCCTTAGAGTCTCAGGTTCCATTTTCTTGTGTATTGTTCCAGATCAGTGAGACGTCTATGGTAGACATTGTTATTCTTTTCCACACTTTTTTCAACTTTTGCCACTCTCGTTTTCACATCATTAATTTCACCACATGCAAACTCCACAGTCTTTCTCAAGCCTTCGATAACCATGGTGTTCGCGCCTACCATTTTCTCAATGGCGTCACACCTGGAGTTGATGAGTAAGGAGAGGGTAGCCACGATGTCAGAGTTCATGTTGGTTTTTTTGGAGGGTGGAGGTTTGCACGGAGTAACCGGTAAAGAGGGGAATTCGTCATCTTCAGCATTCGAAAGCATATATTATCCATAGGCCAAGCGTAGTTATGGCAGATGTCTATAAGCATGTTTCTCTCTTGTTGATTAGCAATAGAATGGCTAACTTCTTCCTTTCTTCTTTTGTCACGACTTTGCATGGACATGCTGAAATAAATGATCCAATTATTATTCCAGTAACAGGAAATGTCTTATATCTTGAACAAATAAAAATAGTAATGACTGTAAACTTGTTTTTTTCACAATCTTTCTGAAGTTTGGTACAGATCTCGGTATAAAAGCGTCTGTTCAAGCCGCCATCTTGGCACCTTTTCGGCTAAAATTCGAATAGTTAAGTCTAATTTCAGTTTATGTGACAAAACAAGCAAGTCTAGTGTAGAGAATCATTGTACCATCTAAACCGTGGTGAAATATATTTTCCATAACCAAAAATATTATATTTTCAGCTTTTGTCCAGAATCAAAAGTAAACGATGCAAAAACGAAACTTAAGAAATAGAATTATAGAAATAGAGCACATAGAACAAATACACCGCTTCTTAGACTTGCTTTCAATGAATGACACATCTGTAACTCCCATTTCTATGTGAATTTGGTCATCTCCCAAAAAGTTCCACATTGCAGGTTTAAAGGGAGGACCAGCTGCTGACATTGGACCAGCAGGCAGGTGTCGTTGTTGACATCATGGGTGCGTTCAGTTTGCTTGAACGTTTGCTACGTTGTGCAACTGGTTGTATTTAACGACGTTTCTCCAAAACGTTCTTGTACGTTCTTGAACATACTTTGAGGTAGGTTTGCTGCCATTTGGTGGGTGTGGCGAGGCGTGACTTGAAGCAAGGAGTGACGTATTTAAAGGGAAGTGGCGATGTCGACTGTGTTCCCCGACCCTTTTTTCAACTGGTCGTTCAGTACAGCACCGTTTCAGAACGTAAATACATACGAAACGCAGCCCAGAGGCGTAATCGTTATCATTCCGATTTGCAACTAAAACTAGAGTTTCTATTGGACAAATGCACGTATATCCCGCCCCGTTTTGTTCGCTTCCGTTTAAGAAACATTTTGTAACAGAATCTGCGTAAATAATACGCTCCGAGAGAGATAAGGCGTCGTAACACTGACGGCGTTATGCGACACCGTCTGATCGATGGCTCCGTGCTACAAAACGTCCCGAACACTGGAATTATCCAAATGTTGGGCTCGAACGCACCTAAACTCTTATTACCGTGTAAAATAAAGTAAACAACGGAATACGTGTGATGAAATTATCAGGAGCTGGTTTTCCGTTTCACTCGGTGTGGCGTGGCAGGCTGGGCTCGATCTGTGTGTGGATCACTTCCAAACTAAATCAGTAACAGGACGCGTGTAAATGATTGGATTTAAAGACCGTAACACACAGGTTAGCTAACGTTACTTCCAACTGCAAACATGGAGACTAAACTTAAGACTGCAGCTCAGACTGCTCTGGACTTGGAGCGAGAAAGACAGTATTGTGAACTTTGTGGGAAAATGGAGAATCTCCTAAAGTGCGGCCGGTGTCGAAACTCGTTTTACTGCAGCAAGGAGCACCAGAAGCAGCACTGGAAAATGCACAAGGTGAATTGTAAAGAATCCGAGGTAAAACCACAGGTTTCAAAACAGAAGTCTGCTGAACCTCAGGCACCGTCCGGGGGGATAGAGGGACAGACACTACCGTCACCACAACTAAAGACACGCGTCCAACCCGACAACACCGCATCACCGAGCGGAGAGACAAGAATGAAAGGTTTTATAACTAACGCAGAGTGCGCTGGCTCCTCGGTCGGGAAACCAGGCGGGTCGAACACCAAACCCAACGGACAGACCACCACCCGGTCCACGCCTCAGAATCTCGCCATTGAGTACATCGTCCCGTGTATGATAAAGCATGGGATATGTGTTGTTGACAACTTCCTCGGCGGTGAAACGGGGCTGGCCATCTTGGAAGACGTTAAATTGTTGCATAAAACCGGGAAGTTTACCGACGGTCAGTTGGTCAGTCAGAAAACGGACTCCACTAAAGACATTAGGGGAGATAAGATCACATGGATCGAGGGCCGAGAGACCGGATGTGAGAAGATCTGCTTCCTCATGAGCCGGATGGATGATCTGGTCAGACATTGTAATGGTCAGCTGGGAAACTTTACAATAAATGGAAGGACTAAAGTAAGTATCCAGGTTAAGGTAAAGCTGCAATATGAAACGTTATGTCCAACCCGATCAAATTCACATAGACTTGTAAGTTATAGATCTGTCATTCTCATTGAAAGCAAGTTTAAGATGCTGTAGCTCTGTTTATGTGTGTGTAATTTCTATGCACACCATTACGTGTCGTTTTTGTGTCTTCTACTTTCGGTTTTGTACCCCACCGACAAAACAGCTGAAAATATGTTTTTGCATATGTTCAATTTATTTCACAGTGGTTTTGTTTAGATGGTACAATGATTCTCTAAACTATACTTGCTTGTTTTGTCACACAAACTGAAATTAGTCGAACTATTAGAATTTTAACAACCAGGAAATGGCAGAGTGATTTCAAACCTGGGTATTTATAATCGTTATCTTGGCTCATATGTCATGCAATAGTCGAGGCTGTTTCCCAAATGGCACTCTGGCCCTTTACATTATAATGGTTATCTTTAGCAGATGCTCTTATCCATTACCAATTAGGTTTAGGTACCTTGGTCGTGGGCACATCGGCAGATTTTTCACCTAGTCCATTAAGGGATTCGAACCAGCAACTGGTCCAACGCTCTTACCTGCTATGCTCCCTGCCGCTGTAGAGCCCTATAGACCCTGGTCAAATATAATCCACTATATGCCGTTTGGTATGCACACACGGTGTGGTTACAACAGCATGACCGTTTGGTATGCACGCACGGTGTGGTTACAACAGCATGACCGTTTGGTATGCACGCACGGTGTGGTTACAACAGCATGACTGTAAACCCCTCAGTGGGTATGACCTGGTCTATTAAACCCCTCAGTGAATATGACCTGGTCTATTAAACCCCTCAGTGAATATGACCTGGTCTATTAAACCCCTCAGTGAATATGACCTGGTCTATTAAACCCCTCAGTGAATATGACCTGGTCTATTAAACCCCTCAGTGAATATGACCTGGTCTATTAAACCCCTCAGTGAATATGACCTGGTCTATTAAACCCCTCAGTGAATATGACCTGGTCTATTAAACCCCTCAGTGGATATGACCTGGTCTATTAAACCCCTCAGTGGATATGACCTGGTCTATTAAACCCCTCAGTGGATATGACCTGGTCTATTAAACCCCTCAGTGAATATGACCTGGTCTATTAAACCCCTCAGTGGATATGGCCTGGTCTATAAACCCCTCAGTGGATATGACCTGGTCTATTAAACCCCTCAGTGGATATGACCTGGTCTATTAAACCACTCAGTGAATATGACCTGGTCTATTAAACCCCTCAGTGAATATGACCTGGTCTATTAAACCCCTCAGTGGATATGACCTGGTCTATTAAACCCCTCAGTGGGTATGACCTGGTCTATTAAACCCCTCAGTGAATATGACCTGGTCTATTAAACCACTCAGTGAATATGACCTGGTCTATTAAACCCCTCAGTGGGTATGACCTGGTCTATTAAACCCCTCAGTGGGTATGACCTGGTCTATTAAACCCCTCAGTGAATATGACCTGGTCTATTAAACCCCTCAGTGGATATGACCTGGTCTATTAAACCACTCAGTGGATATGACCTGGTCTATTAAACCCCTCAGTGAATATGGATATGACCTGGTCTATTAAACCCCTCAGTGGATATGACCTGGTCTATTAAACCCCTCAGTGGATATGACCTGGTCTATTAAACCCCTCAGTGGATATGACCTGGTCTATTAAACCACTCAGTGGATATGACCTGGTCTATTAAACCACTCAGTGGATATGACCTGGTCTATTAAACCCCTCAGTGGGTATGACCTGGTCTATTAAACCACTCAGTGGATATGACCTGGTCTATTAAACCCCTCAGTGGATATGACCTGGTCTATTAAACCCCTCAGTGAATATGACCTGGTCTATTAAACCCCTCAGTGGATATGACCTGGTCTATTAAACCCCTCAGTGGATATGACCTGGTCTATTAAACCCCTCAGTGAATATGACCTGGTCTATTAAACCCCTCAGTGGATATGACCTGGTCTATTAAACCCCTCAGTGGATATGACCTGGTCTATTAAACCCCTCAGTGAATATGACCTGGTCTATTAAACCCCTCAGTGGATATGACCTGGTCTATAAACCCCTCAGTGGATATGACCTGGTCTATTAAACCCCTCAGTGGATATGACCTGGTCTATTAAACCCCTCAGTGGATATGACCTGGTCTATTAAACCCCTCAGTGGATATGACCTGGTCTATTAAACCCCTCAGTGGATATGACCTGGTCTATTAAAACCCTCAGTGGATATGACCTGGTCTATTAAACCCCTCAGTGGATATGACCTGGTCTATTAAACCCCTCAGTGGATATGACCTGGTCTATTAAACCCCTCAGTGAATATGACCTGGTCTATTAAACCCCTCAGTGGGTATGACCTGGTCTAATAAACCCCTCAGTGGATATGACCTGGTCTATTAAACCCCTCAGTGGATATGACCTGGTCTATTAAACCCCTCAGTGGATATGACCTGGTCTATTAAACCCCTCAGTGGATATGACCTGGTCTATTAAACCCCTCAGTGGATATGACCTGGTCTATTAAACCCCTCAGTGGATATGACCTGGTCTATTAAACCCCTCAGTGGATATGACCTGGTCTATTAAACCCCTCAGTGGATATGACCTGGTCTATTAAACCCCTCAGTGGATATGACCTGGTCTATTAAACCACTCAGTGGATATGACCTGGTCTATTAAACCACTCAGTGAATATGACCTGGTCTATTAAACCACTCAGTGGATATGACCTGGTCTATTAAACCACTCAGTGGATATGACCTGGTCTATTAAACCACTCAGTGAATATGACCTGGTCTATTAAACCCCTCAGTGGATATGACCTGGTCTATTAAACCCCTCAGTGGATATGACCTGGTCTATTAAACCCCTCAGTGGATATGACCTGGTCTATTAAACCCCTCAGTGAATATGACCTGGTCTATTAAACCCCTCAGTGAATATGACCTGGTCTATTAAACCCCTCAGTGGATATGACCTGGTCTATTAAACCCCTCAGTGAATATGACCTGGTCTATTAAACCCCTCAGTGAATATGGATATGACCTGGTCTATTAAACCCCTCAGTGAATATGACCTGGTCTATTAAACCCCTCAGTGGATATGACCTGGTCTATTAAACCCCTCAGTGAATATGGATATGACCTGGTCTATTAAACCCCTCAGTGGATATGACCTGGTCTATTAAACCCCTCAGTGGATATGACCTGGTCTATTAAACCCCTCAGTGGATATGACCTGGTCTATTAAACCCCTCAGTGAATATGACCTGGTCTATTAAACCCCTCAGTGAATATGACCTGGTCTATTAAACCCCTCAGTGAATATGACCTGGTCTATTAAACCCCTCAGTGGATATGGATATGACCTGGTCTATTAAACCCCTCAGTGGATATGACCTGGTCTATTAAACCCCTCAGTGGATATGACCTGGTCTATTAAACCCCTCAGTGAATATGACCTGGTCTATTAAACCCCTCAGTGAATATGACCTGGTCTATTAAACCCCTCAGTGAATATGACCTGGTCTATTAAACCCCTCAGTGAATATGACCTGGTCTATTAAACCCCTCAGTGGATATGACCTGGTCTATTAAACCCCTCAGTGAATATGACCTGGTCTATTAAACCCCTCAGTGGATATGACCTGGTCTATTAAACCCCTCAGTGGGTATGACCTGGTCTATTAAACCCCTCAGTGGATATGACCTGGTCTATTAAACCCCTCAGTGGATATGACCTGGTCTATTAAACCCCTCAGTGGATATGACCTGGTCTATTAAACCCCTCAGTGGATATGACCTGGTCTATTAAACCCCTCAGTGGATATGACCTGGTCTATTAAACCCCTCAGTGGATATGACCTGGTCTATTAAACCACTCAGTGGATATGACCTGGTCTATTAAACCACTCAGTGGATATGACCTGGTCTATTAAACCACTCAGTGGATATGACCTGGTCTATTAAACCACTCAGTGAATATGACCTGGTCTATTAAACCACTCAGTGGATATGACCTGGTCTATTAAACCCCTCAGTGGATATGGATATGACCTGGTCTATTAAACCCCTCAGTGGATATGACCTGGTCTATTAAACCCCTCAGTGGATATGGATATGACCTGGTCTATTAAACCCCTCAGTGAATATGACCTGGTCTATTAAACCCCTCAGTGGATATGACCTGGTCTATTAAACCCCTCAGTGAAAATGACCTGGTCTATTAAACCCCTCAGTGAATATGACCTGGTCTATTAAACCCCTCAGTGAATATGACCTGGTCTATTAAACCCCTCAGTGAATATGACCTGGTCTATTAAACCCCTCAGTGGATATGACCTGGTCTATTAAACCCCTCAGTGAATATGGCTTTCCACTAGATGTATGAACATTGCTGCTATAACAGCCTCCACTCTTCTGGGAAGGCTTTAATATGGAGTTGGTCCCCCCTTTGCTGCTATAACAGCCTCCACTCTTCTGGGAAGGCATTCCACTAGATGTAGGAACATTGCTGCTATAACAGCCTCCACTCTTCTGGGAAGGCTTTCCACTAGATGTTGGAACATTGCTGCTATAACAGCCTCCACTCTTCTGGGAAGGCTTTCCACTAGATGTAGGAACATTGCTGTGTGGACTTGCTTCCATTCAGCCACAAGAGCATCAGTGAGGTCGGGTACTGATGTTGAGCGATTGGCTCGTAGTCAGCGTTCCAATTCATACTAAAGGTGTTTGATGGGGCTTAGGTCACTCTCAGCAGGCCAGTCAAGTTCTTCCACACCGATCTCGACAAACCTTTTCTGTAAGGACCTCGCTTTTGTGCATGGGGGCGTTGTCATGCGGAAAGAGGCCTAGCCCAAACCATTAAAAACAGACCCAGACCATTATTCCTCCTCCACCAAACTTTACAGTTGGCACTTTGCATTTCGGATAGGTAGTTCTCCTGGCATCCGCCAATCCCAGATTTGTCTATGGAGATTGCATGGCTCTGTATTATACACCTGTCAGCAACGGCTGTGGCTGATGTAGTGTGGCTCCACTCATGTGAAGGGGTCTTCACATACTGCTGTGGATACAGTGTATCTTTAGTACAACATTGGTTACGTTTAGAGAGCAACTGCAGTTTCAAAACAAACACGATATTGTACGATTTGGACGTAACTTCACCCATAGATCTTGGAGGATTGCATGATATTGTATATGAAACGTATGCACCTAGTTTAACCCAGAAGAAGCCACGTGCACAACGCAGACAGAGGAGCTCAGAATGTTCCTGGAACAGAGACTTGTTCAGGTTCAGTCGTCATGAAGCACCTCGCCTGTCTGCGTGTTAGTCCATGATCCTCTTTCCGGTTACATCAACATCATAGAAACCGTATTATTACCATGGCATTATAGCAGACTAGCCTCCCTGGGCTCGTAACACACCGAGACTAATCATGTCAAATCTTTCTGCTCCGTATATGTAAAGCGATCCGATTCCATCTGTTGATGTAGCTTAAGACATTTCACAAGGCTCATATATATTGTGTAAAAACACTGGTTTAAGTGTTTAAAAGAAGGTTAAAACATCATATTTATGCATACATGTCTCAAAGTTAACATTTACGGAGGTTTAGAATATGTTTCATTAGAATTTTTGTCGATCTGGCAAAGGGACTGAAGGTATTGACGCTGGAACCGCCTGTGCTCCTAACCCTGGGTGTGTGTTTGTCACCACTCTGTTGTAATCTACAGGACTACCGGGTAACCAAGACAACCAGTTATCCATGTAAACAACGGCTCTCTGCACGTCTCACATGTACAACTCGTTGTGCTGTAGGGTTTCTACAGGGCCACTGAGCTGGAGAGGGATGAGGAGGAGGAGGGGAGAAGGAGGAAGAGTGTGTGGGAGGGAGAAAATAAACTGGGTTGAACTCTGACTCCTGCCCCCTCTCCAGAGGGAGTATGTTTTAATGGTTGTGCTACGTGCCGTGCGGCGCGTGCTGCAGCAGCGTGAGGGAGGCTGGCCTAGCCACTAGTCATTGGATGTTCCTCCCAGATAGAGAATAACTTACACTGAAATAGCCATGCATGTATATGAGCCATTTCGTAGAACGGTCAACCTGAGCATCTACAAATAAAGTGTGAAACCATGTCCATAAGTATACTTTAGGTCTAAATGACGGAGGTCAGACTTTATTTTAGAAAGTCTATGTAAGAAATGGTATGAATTCTGACCATTACAGAGTAGGATACACAGTCTCAAAGGCTTTGCAGTCAATTATGTTTCATTTATTTAAGAAAGGGTTCACAGAGCTTGTTTTTCAGCTCACAGCAGCCCCCCCATATTTCATTTATTTAAGACATTATTAGGTAGGGTGCATTGTTTATTAGGCAGGGTGCATTGTTTATTAGGTAGGGTGCATTGTTTATTAGGCAGGGTGCATTGTTTATTAGGCAGGGTGCATTGTTTATTAGGCAGGGTGCATTGTTTATTAGGCAGGGTGCATTGTTTATTAGGTAGGGTGCATTGTTTATTAGGCAGGGTGCATTGTTTATTAGGTAGGGTGCTTTGTTTATTAGGTAGGGTGCTTTGTTTATTAGGTAGGGTGCATTGTTTATTAGGTAGGGTGCATTGTTTATTAGGTAGGGTGCATTGTTTATTAGGTAGGGTGCTTTGTTTATTAGGTAGGGTGCATTGTTTATTAGGTAGGGTGCATTGTTTATTAGGTAGGGTGCATTGTTTATTAGGTAGGGTGCATTGTTTATTAGGTAGGGTGCATTGTTTATTAGGTAGGGTGCATTGTTTATTAGGTAGGGTGCATTGTTTATTAGGTAGGGTGCATTGTTTATTAGGTAGGGTGCATTGTTTATTAGGTAGGGTGCATTGTTTATTAGGTAGGGTGCATTGTTTATTAGGTAGGGTGCATTGTTTAGGCAGGGTGCATTGTTTATTAGGCAGGGTGCATTGTTTATTAGGCAGGGTGCATTGTTTATTAGGCAGGGTGCATTGTTTATTAGGCAGGGTGCATTCAGAAAGTATTCAGCCCCCTTGACTTTTTCCACATTTTGTTACATTACGGACTTATTTTAAAATAAAACCCCATAATGACAAAGCAAAAATAACATAAGTATTCAGACCCTTTACTCAGTACTTTGTTGAAGCACCTTTGGCAGCGATTACAGCCTCAACTCTTCTTGGTTATGATGCTACAAACTTGGCACACCTGTATTTGGGGAGTTTCTCCCATTCTTCTCTGCAGATCCTCTCAAGCTCTGTCAGGTTGGATGGAGAGCGTCACTGCAAAAAATAAAAAATAAAGAACGCCTGGAATTTCAGCCTGTTTTCAGCACACAGCATGACATCACAATCTGATCTGATTATTCTGACCAATGACCAGTTATCTTTTATTTGCATAGGTATCCTCCTACTCTTACCCTACGGCAGTGTTTTTTTAACTAGGGGTCGTCTGATTTGAAAATGGGGATTGATTGCCCTCGGTTCATAGAATCCGTAACCTCCAGTAGCCGCTAGATGCGGTTGTCATGAACAAAGCCGTTTCTGTTTTCTTCCTACATAAGTGGTTCTATCTTTTATAAAAGGTTTAAGTTACAAAATATTATGAGCCCATCACTGAAAGATCAGACTCTAAGGAACATGTGTGTGTCTGTCTCCCTCTACGAGCCACGCAGGACTCATTAGAACAGAGGACAAGACCTATATCAGACTGGGAGGGAAGTACAATCATCTTCCCAATGCCTTTCTGGTTCATTTCAGTCACTTAGTTCAAACCATACTTCCTTCAGTTTGAAATACTGTCAATAGTACTGTCAGACTCATTTGTAATAGACTGTCATAGCTGTTGAGCACATCACTCTTTTACATGGTGGGGGTTGCAAATTATATTACAATTGGGATCGCAAGTGTAACGGATGTGAAACGGCTAGCTTAGTTAGCGGTGGTTCGCGTTAAATATCGTTTCAATCGGTGACGTCACTTGCTCTGAGACCTTGAAGCCACGGCTTTTGTGGAGCGATGGGTAACGATGCTTCGTGGGTGTCAGTTGTTGATGTGTGCAGAGGGTCCCTGGTTCACTCCCGGGTATGGGCGAGGGGACGGTCTAAAGTTATACTGTTACACAGGCATCAACGTCCAGAGTTGAGTTTCTGGCCTCTAGAGTCTAGACCACTCAACTCAGAACCTCCAAACCAGTTCCGCTGTGTGTTTTCATTGTTCTCTTATCAGGGACTCATTTAGACCTGGGACACCAGGAAGGTGATTCCCCTTTTTAATCAGGGACTCATTTAGACCTGGGAAACCAGGTAGGTGCAATGAATTACCAGGTAGAACAGAAGAGCAGCAGGCTCTGGACCCCTGGTCTAGATGATCCTATCTGCCATCAGGGCTGTGTATGTAAATATATTTAAATGTGTTTCATCAAGCCCACATGATCAGACTGAGCCAAAGGAGGCTCAGGGAAAATAAATGATGAAACATATATTTGGAGTTATTTTCACACAGTGGGCTTTTAAATCTACAATTAAAAGACTGCATGGGGGCATGTACTAGAAAAACATATTTGTGCATCAATAGGTTCATTTAGGGTGTGGTGTCTGGCTTGTCTACTATTCAGGCTTCCTGATAGGGTGTGGTGTCTGGCTTGTCTACTATTCAGGCTTCCTGATAGGGTGTGGTGTCTGGCTTGTCTACTATTCAGGCTTCCTGTCAGAGTGTGGTGTCTACCTGTCAGAGTGTGGTGTCTACCTGTCAGGGTGTGGTGTCTACCTGTCAGGGTGTGGTGTCTACCTGTCAGAGGGTGGTGTCTACCTGTCAGAGGGTGGTGTCTACCTGTCAGAGGGTGGTGTCTACCTGTCAGAGGGTGGTGTCTACCTGTCAGAGGGTGGTGTCTACCTGTCAGAGGGTGGTGTCTACCTGTCAGAGGGTGGTGTCTACCTGTCAGAGGGTGGTGTCTACCTGTCAGAGGGTGGTGTCTACCTGTCAGAGGGTGGTGTCTACCTGTCAGAGGGTGGTGTCTACCTGTCAGAGGGTGGTGTCTACCTGTAATTATGCAATTCTAAGGTTCTGCAACTTCCGTTGGCATTTTTTTTTTTTACATTCCAAATGATGATTTTTATTTGAATGTCTATTTTAGACTGTAACATCAATAACGGAGGGTGTAACATTCATAGCGGGAGTGTGTGTGGGTCACCTTCCTAGGTCTAATCGTGACGGGACAGTTAATGTTGGCATGAGTAATGGTATCATGTTCTTAAGTGTCAGGACTAATCATCTCCTTCCAAGGCAATCATCATAATGTTTCTGTTCTGTTGTCTAGGCGATGGTGGCGTGTTACCCAGGCAACGGGACCGGATACGTACGCCATGTGGACAATCCGAACGGAGACGGGCGATGTGTCACCTGTATATACTACCTAAATAAAGACTGGGACACCAAGGTATATTACTGTACCTCTCCAGTTATACTGAAATGAATCCTCTAGCACAGAGACTGAGATAGCAAGGTATTAAATATTACTGTCTCCAGTTATACTGAAATGAACCCTCTAGCACAGAGACTGAGATACCAAGGTATTAAATATTACTGTCTGCAGTTATACTGAAATGAACCCTCTAGCACAGAGACTGAGATACCAAGGTATTAAATATTACTGTCTCCAGTTATACTGAAATGAACCCTCTAGCACAGAGACTGAGATACCAAGGTATTAAATATTACTGTCTCCAGTTATACTGAAATGAACCCTCTAGCACAGAGACTGAGATACCAAGGTATTAAATATTACTGTCTCCAGTTATACTGAAATGAACCCTCTAGCACAGAGACTGAGATACCAAGGTATTAAATATTACTGTCTGCAGTTATACTGAAATGAACCCTCTAGCACAGAGGGTAAACAAGATCCTTTGGGTTTGACCAGAGCCAAGTAGGGAATAGGGTGAGCTAGGACACATGCCCGGCATCCTGAATGGGACTGGTGTTTATTGATCTCTAGTTTGTGGTCAGGTGTCTGGTGTTTATTGATCTCTAGTTTGTGGTCAGGTGTCTGGTGTTTATTGAACTCTAGTTTGTGGTCAGGTGTCTGGTGTTTATTGAACTCTAGTTTGTGGTCAGGTGTCTGGTGTTTATTGATCTCTAGTTTGTGGTCAGGTGTCTGGTGTTTATTGATCTCTAGTTTGTGGTCAGGTGTCTGGTGTTTATTGATCTCTAGTTTGTGGTCAGGTGTTTATTGATCTCTAGTTTGTGGTCAGGTGTCTAGTGTTTATTGATCTCTAGATGTGTGAAGAGAACAGCCTATCGTATCGTAGTATTAACATGTGTGTAGAGAACAGCCTATCATATCGTAGATGTGAAAGGTTGAATGCGAGTCTCCGGGTTCTTTTATCCAAACGAACTCTTTTCCTGTTAGATTCTTCTTCTGATTGCTCAGCAGGAAAGACCGTTCCCACGCCGCTTCCTATCCACAGCTCTCCTCCCTAAGTCCTCCACCACTCGAGTGTCCCAAATGGCACCCTATTCCCTAGACTGTCACTTCTTGGTCAACAGTAGTTCATTCTTAAGGGACTAGGGAGCCATTTGGAACACAGACCCAGAAGGTGGAACAGTCTTTTCTTCTCTTTTCTAGTTCCATGTTTGTAACTGATTCAGCCGTAGGTCCTTTAAATGGCCTTCTCATCCTTTCAAACAGTTTGTTGCTCTTAGTGCTGCTATGATCTGTCTGTTGACCTTGTAGTCAAACCCATTTCTTTCTATAGCAGAGTACTAAATACATGTGTCATCTGTCATTCTATTGTTGTGCTCTGTTCTAGGAACACGGGGATATTTTGATTGATATGTTCTGTTCCAGGAACATGGGGATATTTTGATTGATTGTTTAATTGATTGATATGTTCTGTTCTAGGAACATGGGGATATTTTGATTGTTTAATTGATTGATATGTTCTGTTCCAGGAACATGGGGATATTTTGATTGATTGATATGTTCTGTTCTAGGAACATGGGGATATTTTGATTGATTGATTGTTTAATTGATTGATATGTTCTGTTCTAGGAACATGGGGATATTTTGATTGATTGATTGTTTGATTGATTGATATGTTCTGTTCTAGGAACATGGGGATATTTTGATTGATTGTTTAATTGATTGATATGTTCTGTTCCAGGAACATGGGGATATTTTGATTGATTGTTTGATTGATTGATATGTTCTGTTCCAGGAACATGGGGATATTTTGTTTGATTGATTGATATGTTCTGTTCCAGGAACATGGGGATATTTTGATTGATTGTTTAATTGATTGATATGTTCTGTTCTAGGAACATGGGGATATTTTGTTTGATTGATTGATATGTTCTGTTCTAGGAACATGGGGATATTTTGATTGATTGTTTAATTGATTGATATGTTCTGTTCTAGGAACATGGGGATATTTTGTTTGATTGATTGATATGTTCTGTTCCAGGAACACGGGGATATTTTGATTGATTGTTTAATTGATTGATATGTTCTGTTCTAGGAACATGGGGATATTTTGATTGATTGTTTAATTGATTGATATGTTCTGTTCTAGGAACATGGGGATATTTTGATTGATTGATTGTTTAATTGATTGATATGTTCTGTTCTAGGAACATGGGGATATTTTGATTGATTGATTGTTTAATTGATTGATATGTTCTGTTCTAGGAACATGGGGATATTTTGATTGATTGTTTAATTGATTGATATGTTCTGTTCCAGGAACATGGGGATATTTTGTTTGATTGATTGTTTAATTGATTGATATGTTCTGTTCTAGGAACATGGGGATATTTTGATTGATTGTTTAATTGATTGATATGTTCTGTTCCAGGAACATGGGGATATTTTGATTGATTGTTTAATTGATTGATATGTTCTGTTCCAGGAACATGGGGATATTTTGTTTGATTGATTGATATGTTCTGTTCCAGGAACATGGGGATATTTTGATTGATTGATATGTTCTGTTCTAGGAACATGGGGATATTTTGATTGATTGTTTAATTGATTGATATGTTCTGTTCTAGGAACATGGGGATATTTTGATTGATTGTTTAATTGATTGATATGTTCTGTTCTAGGAACATGGGGATATTTTGATTGATTGATTGTTTAATTGATTGATATGTTCTGTTCTAGGAACATGGGGATATTTTGATTGATTGTTTAATTGATTGATATGTTCTGTTCCAGGAACATGGGGATATTTTGATTGATTGTTTAATTGATTGATATGTTCTGTTCCAGGAACATGGGGATATTTTGATTGATTGATATGTTCTGTTCTAGGAACATGGGGATATTTTGATTGATTGTTTAATTGATTGATATGTTCTGTTCCAGGAACATGGGGATATTTTGTTTGATTGATTGTTTAATTGATTGATATGTTCTGTTCTAGGAACATGGGGATATTTTGATTGATTGTTTAATTGATTGATATGTTCTGTTCCAGGAACATGGGGATATTTTGATTGATTGATATGTTCTGTTCTAGGAACATGGGGATATTTTGATTGATTGATTGTTTAATTGATTGATATGTTCTGTTCTAGGAACATGGGGATATTTTGATTGATTGATTGTTTGATTGATTGATATGTTCTGTTCTAGGAACATGGGGATATTTTGATTGATTGTTTAATTGATTGATATGTTCTGTTCCAGGAACATGGGGATATTTTGATTGATTGTTTGATTGATTGATATGTTCTGTTCCAGGAACATGGGGATATTTTGTTTGATTGATTGATATGTTCTGTTCCAGGAACATGGGGATATTTTGATTGATTGTTTAATTGATTGATATGTTCTGTTCTAGGAACATGGGGATATTTTGATTGATTGTTTAATTGATTGATATGTTCTGTTCTAGGAACATGGGGATATTTTGATTGATTGATTGTTTAATTGATTGATATGTTCTGTTCTAGGAACATGGGGATATTTTGATTGATTGTTTAATTGATTGATATGTTCTGTTCCAGGAACATGGGGATATTTTGTTTGATTGATTGTTTAATTGATTGATATGTTCTGTTCTAGGAACATGGGGATATTTTGATTGATTGTTTAATTGATTGATATGTTCTGTTCCAGGAACATGGGGATATTTTGATTGATTGTTTAATTGATTGATATGTTCTGTTCTAGGAACATGGGGATATTTTGATTGATTGTTTAATTGATTGATATGTTCTGTTCTAGGAACATGGGGATATTTTGATTGATTGTTTAATTGATTGATATGTTCTGTTCCAGGAACATGGGGATATTTTGATTGATTGTTTGATTGATTGATATGTTCTGTTCCAGGAACATGGGGATATTTTGATTGATTGTTTAATTGATTGATATGTTCTGTTCCAGGAACATGGGGATATTTTGATTGATTGTTTAATTGATTGATATGTTCTGTTCCAGGAACATGGGGATATTTTGATTGATTGTTTAATTGATTGATATGTTCTGTTCCAGGAACATGGGGATATTTTGATTGATTGTTTGATTGATTGATATGTTCTGTTCCAGGAACATGGGGATATTTTGTTTGATTGATTGATATGTTCTGTTCCAGGAACATGGGGATATTTTGATTGATTGATATGTTCTGTTCTAGGAACATGGGGATATTTTGATTGATTGTTTAATTGATTGATATGTTCTGTTCTAGGAACATGGGGATATTTTGATTGATTGATTGTTTAATTGATTGATATGTTCTGTTCTAGGAACATGGGGATATTTTGATTGATTGATTGTTTAATTGATTGATATGTTCTGTTCTAGGAACATGGGGATATTTTGATTGATTGTTTAATTGATTGATATGTTCTGTTCCAGGAACATGGGGATATTTTGATTGATTGTTTAATTGATTGATATGTTCTGTTCCAGGAACATGGGGATATTTTGATTGATTGATATGTTCTGTTCTAGGAACATGGGGATATTTTGATTGATTGTTTAATTGATTGATATGTTCTGTTCCAGGAACATGGGGATATTTTGATTGATTGTTTAATTGATTGATATGTTCTGTTCCAGGAACATGGGGATATTTTGATTGATTGATATGTTCTGTTCTAGGAACATGGGGATATTTTGATTGATTGATTGTTTAATTGATTGATATGTTCTGTTCTAGGAACATGGGGATATTTTGATTGATTGATTGTTTGATTGATTGATATGTTCTGTTCTAGGAACATGGGGATATTTTGATTGATTGTTTAATTGATTGATATGTTCTGTTCCAGGAACATGGGGATATTTTGATTGATTGTTTGATTGATTGATATGTTCTGTTCCAGGAACATGGGGATATTTTGTTTGATTGATTGATATGTTCTGTTCCAGGAACATGGGGATATTTTGATTGATTGTTTAATTGATTGATATGTTCTGTTCTAGGAACATGGGGATATTTTGTTTGATTGATTGATATGTTCTGTTCTAGGAACATGGGGATATTTTGATTGATTGTTTAATTGATTGATATGTTCTGTTCTAGGAACATGGGGATATTTTGTTTGATTGATTGATATGTTCTGTTCTAGGAACATGGGGATATTTTGATTGATTGTTTAATTGATTGATATGTTCTGTTCTAGGAACATGGGGATATTTTGATTGATTGATTGTTTAATTGATTGATATGTTCTGTTCTAGGAACATGGGGATATTTTGATTGATTGATTGTTTAATTGATTGATATGTTCTGTTCTAGGAACATGGGGATATTTTGATTGATTGTTTAATTGATTGATATGTTCTGTTCCAGGAACATGGGGATATTTTGATTGATTGTTTGATTGATTGATATGTTCTGTTCCAGGAACATGGGGATATTTTGTTTGATTGATTGATATGTTCTGTTCCAGGAACATGGGGATATTTTGATTGATTGTTTAATTGATTGATATGTTCTGTTCCAGGAACATGGGGATATTTTGATTGATTGATATGTTCTGTTCTAGGAACATGGGGATATTTTGATTGATTGTTTAATTGATTGATATGTTCTGTTCTAGGAACATGGGGATATTTTGATTGATTGATTGTTTAATTGATTGATATGTTCTGTTCTAGGAACATGGGGATATTTTGATTGATTGTTTAATTGATTGATATGTTCTGTTCCAGGAACATGGGGATATTTTGATTGATTGTTTGATTGATTGATATGTTCTGTTCCAGGAACATGGGGATATTTTGTTTGATTGATTGATATGTTCTGTTCCAGGAACATGGGGATATTTTGATTGATTGATATGTTCTGTTCTAGGAACATGGGGATATTTTGATTGATTGTTTAATTGATTGATATGTTCTGTTCTAGGAACATGGGGATATTTTGATTGATTGATTGTTTAATTGATTGATATGTTCTGTTCTAGGAACATGGGGATATTTTGATTGATTGATTGTTTAATTGATTGATATGTTCTGTTCCAGGAACATGGGGATATTTTGATTGATTGTTTAATTGATTGATATGTTCTGTTCCAGGAACATGGGGATATTTTGATTGATTGATATGTTCTGTTCTAGGAACATGGGGATATTTTGATTGATTGATTGTTTAATTGATTGATATGTTCTGTTCTAGGAACATGGGGATATTTTGATTGATTGATTGTTTGATTGATTGATATGTTCTGTTCTAGGAACATGGGGATATTTTGATTGATTGTTTAATTGATTGATATGTTCTGTTCCAGGAACATGGGGATATTTTGATTGATTGTTTGATTGATTGATATGTTCTGTTCCAGGAACATGGGGATATTTTGTTTGATTGATTGATATGTTCTGTTCCAGGAACATGGGGATATTTTGATTGATTGTTTAATTGATTGATATGTTCTGTTCCAGGAACATGGGGATATTTTGATTGATTGTTTGATTGATTGATATGTTCTGTTCTAGGAACATGGGGATATTTTGTTTGATTGATTGATATGTTCTGTTCTAGGAACATGGGGATATTTTGATTGATTGTTTAATTGATTGATATGTTCTGTTCCAGGAACATGGGGATATTTTGATTGATTGTTTAATTGATTGATATGTTCTGTTCCAGGAACATGGGGATATTTTGATTGATTGTTTAATTGATTGATATGTTCTGTTCTAGGAACATGGGGATATTTTGATTGATTGATTGTTTAATTGATTGATATGTTCTGTTCTAGGAACATGGGGATATTTTGATTGATTGTTTGATTGATTGATATGTTCTGTTCTAGGAACATGGGGATATTTTGATTGATTGATTGATTGTTTAATTGATTGATATGTTCTGTTCTAGGAACATGGGGATATTTTGATTGATATGTTCTGTTCTAGGAACATGGGGATATTTTGATTGATTGATTGTTTAATTGATTGATATGTTCTGTTCCAGGAACATGGGGATATTTTGATTGATTGATTGTTTAATTGATTGATATGTTCTGTTCTAGGAACATGGGGATATTTTGATTGATTGATTGTTTGATTGATTGATATGTTCTGTTCTAGGAACATGGGGATATTTTGATTGATTGATTGTTTAATTGATTGATATGTTCTGTTCTAGGAACATGGGGATATTTTGATTGATTGATATGTTCTGTTCCAGGAACATGGGGATATTTTGATTGATTGATATGTTCTGTTCCAGGAACATGGGGATATTTTGATTGATTGATATGTTCTGTTCCAGGAACATGGGGATATTTTGATTGATTGATATGTTCTGTTCCAGGAACATGGGGATATTTTGATTGATTGATATGTTCTGTTCCAGGAACATGGGGGTGTTCTGCGTATCTTCCCAGAGGGTAAAGCTCAGTTTGCCGACATCGAGCCTAAGTTTGACCGGTTGCTGTTTTTCTGGTCAGACAGACGGAACCCACACGAGGTCCAGCCCGCCCACGCTATCAGGTTAGTACCTTACCTGGTCAAGTTAAACTAACTAAAATAACAACCTGTTCCAGTTAAACTAACTAAAATGTAACTAACTAAAACACCTGTATAATACATCTTATAACACACCTTTATAACGCATCTTATAACACACCTTTATAACGCATCTTATAACACACCTTTATAACGCATCTTATAACACACCTTTATAACGCATCTTATAACACACCTTTATAACGCATCTTATAACACATCTTTATAACGCATCTTATAACACACCTTTATAACGCATCTTATAACACACCTTTATAATGCATCTTATAACACACCTTTATAACGCATCTTATAACACACCTATAACGCATCTTATAACGCACCTTTATAACGCACCTTTATAACGCACCTTTATAACGCACCTTTATAACGCACCTTTATAACGCACCTTTATAACGCACCTTTATAACACCTTTATAACTCACCTTTATAACTCACCTTTATAACTCACCTTTATAACTCACCTTTATAACACCCGCTCAACCCTCAGCCACCCTCAACTCGCAAACAGCTTATAACACACCCTCACCTGTATCACCTGTCCAGAACTTGGTCTATTATCTCTGGTGTCTCCCTCCCAGAGATGTCAATTCTGACCTCTTCTTCTCCAGGTATGCCATCACAGTGTGGTATTTTGATGCTGATGAGCGAGCCAGGGCTAAAGAGAAATACCTAACAGGTAAACCTCTTACTATGAGGATATCATTGTATGTACCGTAAAACTTTCATTAATTGCCCAGGCATTTATTTATTTCAATGATTGAACACAACAGGCGCTTATTAGAGACAGGCTTCTATTTAGAGACAGGCTTCTATTTAGAGACGGGCTTCTATTTCCTTAAAGCACAACTTTTTCTCAATAAAATGTTGAAAAGACCAACCTACTGTTTATTGTTACCAGTATAAACATTATAATAACACTATTAGTATCTATCGCAGATCAGACTTACAAAGACTAGGCTGTCTATCATACACCCATGAATTTAATGTTGCGTTGTCTTTTTGGTGGCGCCATGGCTAGCAACGATGACAGAATTTTTTTTACAAATCTTTTTAATGCACATGCCTGTGGAAATATAATAGTTGTGTCCATGGTAACCTGGTAAACACTTTATTTCGACCCGGTGTTTATTTGAAACAGCCGTTTATTGCTGAAATGTGTGCCGATGCCCAGCTTTTAAAAGGGACAGGCGGCTGTTTGAGACTCTGCGTTTAATTCAAGTTTTATGTTAAACACCTTTCCACAAACCTAGGAGAATCATCTCACTGTCAGCCTCTACTCTAAGCCTGACTCTCTGTCTGTCTCTGTGTGTCTGTCTGTCTGTCTGTCTCTGTCTGTCTGTCTGTCCTCTGTCTGTCTGTCCTCTGTCTGTCTGTCTCTGTCTGTCTGTCTCTGTCTGTCTCTGTCTGTCTGTCTGTCTGTCTGTCTGTCTGTGTGTCTGTCTCTGTGTGTCTGTCTCTGTGTGTGTCTGTCTGTCTCTGTGTGTGTCTGTCTGTCTCTGTGTGTGTCTGTGTGTTTCCAGGAGCTGGAGAGAAAGGAGTGAAGGTGGAACTGAACAAACCATCAGACCCCAGCTAGTGAGAGAGGAGAAAAAGAGAGAAGAGAGGAGGGGAGGGGAGGAGACCAGAGGAGAGGAGGGAGGGGAGAGAGGAGGAGACAGGAGAGGAGAGGGGAGAGGAGACACCCCATCTACCAGCCAAGACCCCCCCCCCCCCCCCCCCCTCCAGCCATGAAGTGCTAATCCCTGAGAAAGGGAGAGGCCTAAACTAAGAGAGAGGGTGTAAGCGTAAGAGAGAGGATTTCTTTACGTTTTCTGGAGCTCTACGGGTGGACTGATTCCACAACTGACCTTGAATGTCATGACGTCACAGTACTGCAAGGAGAGACTGTCCCTTCTCTGCTTGTGGCCCAAAGGGGACCCTATTTCCTACGTAGTGCACTAGTGACCAAAAAATAGATGCACAAATAGTGCACTCTGTAGGGAACACGGTTCCATTTGGGACAGAGGCGGTGGCTTTTTGGTGAAGACAATGCTGAGAAAAAAGAAGCTGCCATTTAGAGAACGCTTTGAGCTTCAGGATCCAACCGACCCCTGAGAGACTGTCATTCTGTTGTCTTTTACCATGTTCTGGTATTGAGCTTCAGGATCCAACCGACCCCTGAGAGACTGTCATTCTGTTGTCTTTTACCATGTTCTGGTATTGAGCTTCAGGATCCAACCGACCCCTGAGAGACTGTCATTCTGTTGTCTTTTACCATGTTCTGGTATTGAGCTTCAGGATCCAACCGACCCCTGAGAGACTGTCATTCTGTTGTCTTTTACCATGTTCTGGTATTGAGCTTCAGGATCCAACCGACCCCTGAGAGACTGTTATTCTGTAGTCTTTTACCATGTTCTGGTTTTGTGGTTGATTCCTTAAAGGTACAGAGTCCATACTGACGAACTCTGAGTTAACCGTATTGCGAGTGCGTCTCGGAAGCAAGGCTTCTAATTGGGACAGCTAACTTAGTTTTAAAAGGTTTAAGGGTTCATTCAGAGTTCGTAAGTATGGACCCACGGTGTTTTGCTTGTTGTGTTGATGCTGTTTACAAGGAATAAGCTGTTTTAAGCTTTTTGTTCAATGAGGTTTTTAATTAAGAGGAGAGATCTCAATTAAAATAGTTTTTGATAACATGAGAGATCTCAATTAAACTTTTTGATAACATGAGGAGATCCTATTTCTAAAGCTTTTTGATAACATGAGGAGATCCTATTTCTAAAGGTTTTTGATAACATGAGGAGAGACCTCAATAAAAAAAATTGGAACGTATTTTTGTCATGTTTTATGTATCTTCAGTCACTGCACAGTGAAGTGCCTCTCTCCCTCTCTCCCTTCTCTCCCCCTCTCTCGCTCTCTCCCCCTCTCTCGCTCTCTCCCTCCTCTCCCCCTCTCTCGCTCTCTCCCTCCTCTCCCCCTCTCTCGCTCTCTCTCTCCTCTCTCGCTCTCTCCCTCCTCTCTCGCTCTCCCTCTTCTCTCGCTCTTCTCTCGCTCCTCTCTCGCTCTTCTCTCGCTCCTCTCTCCCTCTTCTCTCGCTCCTCTCTCCCTCTTCTCTCGCTCCTCTCTCCCTCTTCTCTCGCTCCTCTCTCCCTCTTCTCTCGCTCCTCTCTCCCTCTTCTCTCGCTCCTCTCTCCCTCTTCTCTCGCTCCTCTCTCCCTCTTCTCTCGCTCCTCTCTCCCTCTTCTCTCGCTCCTCTCTCCCTCTTCTCTCGCTCCTCTCTCCCTCTTCTCTCGCTCCTCTCTCCCTCTTCTCTCGCTCCTCTCTCCCTCTTCTCTCGCTCCTCTCTCCCTCTTTCTCTTTCTCTCTTTTGATATGCAACAAATGATGCTTGGTTGATGACATACTGTACCAGTAGGAGTTCCTTTAGTTGTCCCGTTCTGCCAACTAAAGGAAGAATCAAGACTTGAGCTCACTAACTTTCTGGGAACATACTGTAGTCAGCTCCATCACAATCATGGAATGAAAGATGTCATTTGTTTAGAGGAATGAAATGATGATTGTGTTCATGTGAACTAATCGAGTTCACCAATACCAACTAACAGTTTTAATGTAGTTTAATGTACTGAGGATAATAGCGGACGATATTGCCACTCCTTTTTGCCATATTTTCAATTTAAGCCTACCAAAAAGTGTGTCCCCTCAGGCCTGGAGGGAAGCAAAATTTATTCTGCTACCTGAGAATAGTAAAGCCCCCTTTACTAGCTCAAATAGCCAACCAATCAGCCTGTTACCAACCCTTAAAAAAAATTGTGTTTGACCAGATACAATGCTATTTTACAGTAAACAAATTAACAAACTTTCAGCACGCTTATAGGGAAGGACACTCAACAAGTACCTACACAAATAAAAATACGCTTTTTTTAAAAATCTGTATTTAACCATGCAAGTCAGTTAGGAAAAAAAAACGTATTTACAATGACTGCCGACCCCAGCCAAACCCTATCCACGCTGTGCCCTCCTATGGGACTCCCAATCACGGACGGTTGTGATACAGCCTGGAATCGAACCAGGATCTGTAGTGACGCCTCTAGCACTGCGATGCAGTGCCTTAGACCGCTGCGCCACTCAGGAGCCCCTTTTGACAATTATTGTGGGGGCTGTCTTGTTAGACTTCAGTGCGGCTTTTGACATTATTAATCAGTCTACTGCTGGAAAAGCGTATGTGTTATGGCTTTACACCCTCTGCTATAATGTGGATAAAGAGTTACTTGTCTAACAGACCACAGAGGGTGTTCTTTAATGGAAGCCTCTCCAACATAACTGGTAAAATCAGGAATTCCCCAGGGCAGCTGTCTAGGCCCCTTCCTTTTTTCCCATCTGGCTCAAAGTGGAGGAGAGATTGACTTCATAACTACTGGTATTTGTGAGAGGTATTGACATGTTGAATGAACCGAGCTGCCTGTTTAAACTACTAGCACACAGCTCGGACACCCATGCATACCCCACAAGACATGCCACCAGAGGTCTCTTCACAGTCCCCAAGTCCAGAAGAGACGATGGGAGGCACACAGTACTACATAGAGCCATGACTACATGGAACTCTATTCCACAGTACTACATAGAGCCATGACTACATGGAACTCTATTCCACAGTACTACACAGAGCCATGACTACATGGAACTCTATTCCACAGTACTACATAGAGCCATGACTACATGGAACTCTATTCCACAGTACTACATAGAGCCATGACCACATGGAACTCTATTCCACAGTACTACATAGAGCCATGACCACATGGAACTCTATTCCACAGTACTACATAGAGCCATAACTACATGGAACTCTATTCCACAGTACTACATAGAGCCATGATCACATGGAACTCTATTCCACAGTACTACATAGAGCCATGACCACATGGAACTCTATTCCACAGTACTACATAGAGCCATAACTACATGGAACTCTATTCCACAGTACTACATAGAGCCATGACCACATGGAACTCTATTCCACAGTACTACATAGAGCCAGGACCACATGGAATTCTATTCCACAGTACTACATAGAGCCATGACTACATGGAACTCTATTCCACAGTACTACATAGAGCCATAACTACATGGAACTCTATTCCACAGTACTACATAGAGCCATGACTACATGGAACTCTATTCCACAGTACTACATAGAGCCATGACTACATGGAACTCTATTCCACAGTACTACACAGAGCCATGACTACATGGAACTCTATTCCACAGTACTACATAGAGCCATGACTACATGGAACTCTATTCCACAGTACTACATAGAGCCATGACCACATGGAACTCTATTCCACAGTACTACATAGAGCCATGACCACATGGAACTCTATTCCACAGTACTACATAGAGCCATAACTACATGGAACTCTATTCCACAGTACTACATAGAGCCATGATCACATGGAACTCTATTCCACAGTACTACATAGAGCCATGACCACATGGAACTCTATTCCACAGTACTACATAGAGCCATAACTACATGGAACTCTATTCCACAGTACTACATAGAGCCATGACCACATGGAACTCTATTCCACAGTACTACATAGAGCCAGGACCACATGGAATTCTATTCCACAGTACTACATAGAGCCATGACTACATGGAACTCTATTCCACAGTACTACATAGAGCCATAACTACATGGAACTCTATTCCACAGTACTACATAGAGCCATGACTACATGGAACTCTATTCCACAGTACTACATAGAGCCATGACTACATGGAACTCTATTCCACAGTACTACATAGAGCCATGACTACATGGAACTCTATTCCACAGTACTACATAGAGCCATGACTACATGGAACTCTATTCCACAGTACTACATAGAGCCATGACTACATGGAACTCTATTCCACAGTACTACATAGAGCCATGACTACATGGAACTCTATTCCACAGTACTACATAGAGCCATGACCACATGGAACTCTATTCCACAGTACTACATAGAGCCATGACTACATGGAACTCTATTCCACAGTACTACATAGAGCCATGACTACATGGAACTCTATTCCACAGTACTACATAGAGCCATGACTACATGGAACTCTATTCCACAGTACTACATAGAGCCATGACTACATGGAACTCTATTCCACAGTACTACATAGAGCCATGACTACATGGAACTCTATTCCACAGTACTACATAGAGCCATGACTACATGGAACTCTATTCCACAGTACTACATAGAGCCATGACTACATGGAACTCTATTCCACAGTACTACATAGAGCCATGACTACATGGAACTCTATTCCACAGTACTACATAGAGCCATGACTACATGGACCTCTATTCCACAGTACTACATAGAGCCATGACTACATGGAACTCTATTCCACAGTACTACATAGAGCCATGACTACATGGAACTCTATTCCACAGTACTACATAGAGCCATGACTACATGGAACTCTATTCCACAGTACTACATAGAGCCATGACTACATGGAACTCTATTCCACAGTACTACATAGAGCCATGACTACATGGAACTCTATTCCACAGTACTACATAGAGCCATGACTACATGGAACTCTATTCCACAGTACTACATAGAGCCATGACTACATGGAACTCTATTCCACGGTACTACATAGAGCCATGACTACATGGAACTCTATTCCACGGTACTACATAGAGCCATGACTACATGGAACTCTATTCCACGGTACTACATAGAGCCATGACTACATGGAACTCTATTCCACAGTACTACATAGAGCCATAACTACATGGAACTCTATTCCACAGTACTACATAGAGCCATGACTACATGGAACTCTATTCCACAGTACTACATAGAGCCATGACTACATGGAACTCTATTCCACAGTACTACATAGAGCCATGACTACATGGAACTCTATTCCACAGTACTACATAGAGCCATGACTACATGGAACTCTATTCCACAGTACTACATAGAGCCATGACTACATGAACTCTATTCCACAGTACTACATAGAGCCATGACTACATGGAACTCTATTCCACAGTACTACATAGAGCCATGACCACATGGAACTCTATTCCACAGTACTACATAGAGCCATGACTACATGGAACTCTATTCCACAGTACTACATAGAGCCATGACTACATGGAACTCTATTCCACAGTACTACATAGAGCCATGACTACATGGAACTCTATTCCACAGTACTACATAGAGCCATGACTACATGGAACTCTATTCCACAGTACTACATAGAGCCATGACTACATGGAACTCTATTCCACAGTACTACATAGAGCCATGACTACATGGAACTCTATTCCACAGTACTACATAGAGCCATGACCACATGGAACTCTATTCCACAGTACTACATAGAGCCATGACTACATGGAACTCTATTCCACAGTACTACATAGAGCCATGACTACATGGAACTCTATTCCACAGTACTACATAGAGCCATGACTACATGGAACTCTATTCCACAGTACTACATAGAGCCATGACTACATGGAACTCTATTCCACAGTACTACATAGAGCCATGACTACATGGAACTCTATTCCACAGTACTACATAGAGCCATGACTACATGGAACTCTATTCCACAGTACTACATAGAGCCATGACTACATGGAACTCTATTCCACAGTACTACATAGAGCCATGACTACATGGAACTCTATTCCACAGTACTACATAGAGCCATGACTACATGGAACTCTATTCCACAGTACTACATAGAGCCATGACTACATGGAACTCTATTCCACAGTACTACATAGAGCCATGACTGCATGGAACTCTATTCCACAGTACCACATAGAGCCATGACTGCATGGAACTCTATTCCACAGTACTACATAGAGCCATGACTACATGGAACTCTATTCCACATCAGGTAACTGATGCAGCAGGACAATCAGATTAAAAAAACATAAAAATACACCTTATGGAGACTGTGAAGCAACACAAACATAGACACAGACACATGCACACACACACATGATAACATACACACCATACACATACGTACACATGGATTTTGTGTTGTAGATATGTGGTAGTGGAGTAGGGGCATCAGGGCACACATTTAGTATGTTGTGAAATCTGTTATGAATGTTTTTTAAATTGTATACCTGACTTCATTTTGTCGGACCCCAGGAAGAGAAGCTACTGCCTTGGCAGAAACTAATGGGGATCCATAATAAACCCCAGGAAGAGTAGCTACTGCCTTGGCAGAAACTAATGGGGATCCATAATAAACCCCCAGGAAGAGTAGCTGCTGCCTTGACAGGAACTAATGGGGATCCATAATAAACCCCAGGAAGAGTAGCTGCTGCCTTGGCAGGATCTAATGGGGATCCATAATAAACCCCAGGAAGAGTAGCTGCTGCCTTGGCAGAAACTAATGGGGATCCATAATAAACCCCAGGAAGATTAGCTGCTGCCTTGGCAGAAACTAATGGGGATCCATAATAAACCCCAGGAAGATTAGCTGCTGCCTTGGCAGAAACTAATGGGGATCCATAATAAACCCCCAGGAAGATTAGCTGCTGCCTTGTCAGGAACTAATGGGGATCCATAATAAACCCCCAGGAAGAGTAGCTGCTGCCTTGGCAGAAACTAATGGGGATCCATAATAAACCCAGGAAGAGAAGCTGCTGCCTTGTCAGGAACTAATGGGGATCCATAATAAACCCCAGGAAGAGTAGCTGCTGCCTTGGCAGGAACTAATGGGGATCCATAATAAATGCAATTACAAAGTATATATTAATTACAAATGTGAAACCATTTTGAGTTCCAGAGACGCAGTCAAATAGTGTAAAATAAGTACTTTAATATTATACAATACAATATTTTTATGAAGCACAAAAAGTGATTTTTAAAGTAAAAAATAAGCACTTAATATAATACATGTTCTGTCCATATCTCATTTCTAGTATAGTTAATACAGTATAATTATAAGGGCACAGGGCGGGACCCAGATACAGACACGGAAGGTAGATGGTTCGAGTCTCTGATATTTATTATAATCCAAGGGGCAGGCAAGAGAACGGTCGTGGACAGGCAAAATTATCATAACAAGGTCAGAGTCCAGGAGATACAGAGTGGCAGGCAGGCTCGAGGTCAGGGCAGGCAGTATGGTCAGGCAGGTGGGTTCAGAGTCAAGGCAGGCAAGGGTCAAAACTGGGAGAACTAGCAAAAGAGAGATAAGAAAAAGCAGGAGCACGGAAATAACACGCTGGTTGACTTGACAAAACTAGACAGACAAACAGGGAACACAGGAATAAATACCCAGGGACTAATGAGGAAACAGGTGACACCTGGAGGTGGGTTGAGACAATCACAAAGACTGGTGAAACAGATCAGGGTGAAAATCAGCTATGAGGTCTGGGTCCAGGATGTCTTTAACGGGAACCCAGCACCTCTCCTCCAGGCCATAACACTCCCAGTCAACCAGGTACTGGAAACCACTGCCCCGTGGTCGAACCCTCAGGAGGCGTCTCACCGTGTACGCTGGCTGGCCATCGATGACATGGGGGGAGGGATGGGCCTAGAAACAGAAGACACATGAATGTGAGACAAGAGCTCCTGGACACGTGAAAAGTAGGGTGAACACGGAGGGTACGGTATAACAGCAGGCGGACAGCAGTGGGACTAAGGACTTTAGAAATGGGGAAGGTCCCGAGTGGACAACCATACCCTCTGCCCGATACGATAGCAGGAGCCGAAGTCCGGTGGTGATCCGCTTGTCGAAGAGCCGACCAAGCTCTTTTCCAGGTACGCCGACAGCGGCGGACGAACATATGGGCTGAAGGGATGTTGACCTCAACTTCTTGCTCTGGGAAGAGCGGAGGCTAATACCCCACGGGGCATATGAAGGGGGAGAGTCCAGTAGCTGAGCAGGGGAGAGTGTATATTCCAACCAGACCAGATGCTGACTCCAGGTGGTGGAGTTACTGGAAACCAGACACCGGAGTGCCGTCTCCATATCTTGATTGGCTCGCTCCGTCTGGCCGTTGGATTAAGGACAGGCTGGCAGAACCCCCTGAACCCCCTGTAACAATAGTGGTTCTAAAACGGAACCTTGAGGAACACCTAAATTTACAGTTGATTTGTCAGAGGACAAACCATTCACAGAGGCAAACTGAGATATTTCCGACAGAAGCTTTTTTTCTCTTAAAGGGGCAGTGTTGTATTTTGAGACAGGCTTGAGTAAGATAAGTAGCTAATAAGCAGAGGGTAGCATGCATTTTATTTTGTAAAGTGGTTTCTTGCATCAAACACATTTTCAGTCACCTCCTTGACTATTAAACAGGTTAATGTCAAGCCATGCATGTTTTTTCTAAAAGTCTCATGGAATGTTGGCCTACATTGAACACCACACATTGGCTGCTGATGTAGGCTGAATGATAGAACAGCTATTACCATGTTAAAATTACCATGTTATGTAATGCATTTTCTACATTGTTTTTGATGGTAGGCATTATGATCAAATAGTCACAGTAGCCTACTTGGCCACAGTTAAAACTGTCATTTAAAGTGGGTACAGCCTCAGCATTCACAGTAAATGCTGGAAACAACGTTCAAGGTTGTGCTCAGCAGACCTGAAATGTGTTCAGTGACGGAAAACAATTTGAGGGAACAATGGTTGAGCTGAAGGACTAAAAACAAACAACAGATAACTCATGTAAAACTATCTGTAAAATGTATATAGTATGTATAAACTGGAAGTAGAAACCTAAGTATTGTTGTCTGTTAGTTTAACCCAATTAAGGGATGGGTGGTAGGATAGGGGTGGTAGGATAGGGGTGGTAGGATAGGGGTGGTAGGTTAGGGGTGGTAGGATAGGAGAAAATAATAAATAAGAGAAATATATTTAATTAGTTTACTCCAATTAGGATAGGGGTGGTAGGATAGGGGTGGTAGGATAGGGGTGGTAGGATAGGGGTGGTAGGATAGGGGTGGTAGGTTAGGGGTGGTAGGATAGGGGTGGTAGGTTAGGGGTGGTAGGATAGGAGGAAATAATAAATAAGAGAAATATATTTAATTAGTTTACTCCAATTAGGATAGGGGTGGTAGGATAGGGGTGGTAGGATAGGAGAAAATAATAAATAAGAGAAATATATTTAATTAGTTTACTCCAATTAGGATAGGGGTGGTAGGATAGGGGTGGTAGGTTAGGGGTGGTAGGATAGGAGAAAATAAATAAGAGAAATATATTTAATTAGTTTACTCCAATTAGGATAGGGGTGGTAGGATAGGGGTGGTAGGATAGGGGTGGTAGGTTAGGGGTGGTAGGATAGGGGTGGTAGGTTAGGGGTGGTAGGATAGGAGAAAATAATAAATAAGAGAAATATATTTAATTAGTTTACTCCAATTAGGATAGGGGTGGTAGGATAGGGGTGGTAGGATAGGAGAAAATAATAAATAAGAGAAATATATTTAATTAGTTTACTCCAATTAGGATAGGGGTGGTAGGATAGGAGAAAATAATAAATAAGAGAAATATATTTAATTAGTTTACTCCAATTAGGATAGGGGTGGTAGGATAGGGGTGGTAGGTTAGGGGTGGTAGGATAGGAGAAAATAATAAATAAGAGAAATATATTTAATTAGTTTACTCCAATTAGGATAGAGGTGGTAGGGTAGGGGTGGTAGGATAGGGGTGGTAGGATAGGGGTGGTAGGTTAGGGGTGGTAGGATAGGGGTGGTAGGATAGGGGTGGTTGGATAGGGGTGGTAGGTTAGGGGTGGTAGGATAGGGGTGGTAGGATAGGGGTGGTAGGATAGGGGTGGTAGGTTAGGGGTGGTAGGTTAGGGGTGGTAGGATAGGAGAAAATAATAAATAAGAGAAATATATTTAATTAGTTTACTCCAATTAGGATAGGGGTGGTAGGATAGGGGTGGTAGGATAGGGGTGGTAGGATAGGGGTGGTAGGTTAGGGATGGTAGGATAGGGGTGGTAGGATAGGGGTGGTAGGTTAGGGGTGGTAGGATAGGATAAAATAATAAATAAGAGAAATATATTTAATTAGTTTACTCCAATTAGGATAGGGGTGGTAGGATAGGGGTAGTAGGATAGGAGAAAATAATAAATAAGAGAAATATATTTAATTAGTTTACTCCAATTAGGATAGGGGTGGTAGATTAGGGGTGGTAGGATAGGAGAAAATAATAAATAAGAGAAATATATTTAATTAGTTTACTCCAATTAGGATAGAGGTGGTAGGATAGGGGTGGTAGGATAGGGGTGGTAGGATAGGGGTGGTAGGTTAGGGGTGGTAGGATAGGGGTGGTAGGATAGGGGTGGTAGGATAGGGGTGGTAGGTTAGGGGTGGTAGGATAGGGGTGGTAGGTTAGGGGTGGTAGGATAGGGGTGGTAGGATAGGGGTGGTAGGTTAGGGGTGGTAGGTTAGGGGTGGTAGGATAGGGGTGGTAGGAAGGGGTGGTAGGATAGGGGTGGTAGGAAGGGGTGGTAGGAAGGGGTGGTAGGATAGGGGGAAATAATAAAGAAGGAAAATATATTTAAATATATATATTAAAAATGATATTACAAATACTTACAAAAATATATACTGGAGTTTGGAAATGATGCAGACATTTACATTGATAGAAGCCACAATCTATCTGCAATATTAAAGCTGACCTACCCCTAAAAATTACAACCAGCTGGGTCAGCCCGTGGAGGAGTCCCAGGTCCAGCAGGCCAGGGGGGGCAAGGCAGGCCAGGGGGGCAGGCAGGCCAGGGGGGCAGGCAGGCCAGGGGCGGGCAGGCAGGCCAGGGGGGGCAGGCAGGCCAGGGGGCGGGCAGGCAGGCCAGGGGGGCAGGCAGGCCAGGGGGGCAGGCAGGCGGGCAGGCAGGCCAGGGGGGCAGGCAGGCCAGGGGGCAGGCAGGCCAGGGGCGGGCAGGCCAGGGGGGGCAGGCAAGGCCAGGGGGGCAGGCAGGCCAGGCAGGCAGGCTAGGGGGGCCTTAGTTGTAATGTAATGACTGATATGTGGTTGTCTGTCCTACCTTAGTTATAATGTAATGACTGATATGTGGTTGTCTGTCCTCCCTTAGTTATAATGACATATGTGGTTGTCTGTCCTCCCTTAGTTATAATGACATATGTGGTTGTCTGTCCTCCCTTAGTTATAATGACATATGTGGTTGTCTGTCCTCCCTTAGTTATAATGACATATGTGGTTGTCTGTCCTACCTTAGTTATAATGTAATGACTGATATGTGGTTGTCTGTCCTACCTTAGTTATAATGTAATGACTGATATGTGGTTGTCTGTCCTCCCTTAGTTATAATGTAATGACTGATATGTGGTTGTCTGTCCTCCCTTAGTTATAATGTAATGACTGATATGTGGTTGTCTGTCCTCCCTTAGTTATAATGTAATGACTGATATGTGGTTGTCTGTCCTTCCTTAGTTTTAATGTAATGACTGATATGTGCATGGTTTCCTTTCACTGGCTGTTTGCGTGGTGGGACGCTACCGTCCCAAATATCCCAGTTAACATACTTATCTTAATATGTACTAGAGGTCACCTCTTCCCTTCAGTTTATCTTAATATGTACTAGAAGGCAACTCTTCCTCTCTCTCTATATCCCTCCCCCCTCCATCTATCCCTCCCTGCCCTCCCTCTATCCCTCCCTCCCAATCTCTATCCCTCAATCTCTCTATCCCTGCCTCCCTCCCTCCTCGCCCTACCCCCTCTCTATCCCTCCCCTTCCCTCTCTCTATCCCTCCACCTCCCCCTCTCTATCCCTCCCTATCCCCTCTTTCTCTCTCTCTATCCCTCCCACCTCCCTCTCTCTCTCCATTCCTCCCCCTCCTTCCCTCTCTCAGTCCCTCCTTCGTTCTCTTTCTCTCCCTCTCACCCCTTCTCTCTATTCCTCCCTACCCCCTCCCTCTCCTACCCACTCCCTCTCTCTTTCTCTCCTCCTCCTCCCTCTCTCTATCCCTCCCCCTCCCTCTCTCTATCCCTCCCCCTCCCTCTCTCTATCCCTCCTCCTCCTTCCCTCTCTCTCCTCCCTCCCCCTTCTTCCCTCTCTCTCCCTCCCCTTCTTCCCTCTCAGCCCTCCCCCTTCTTCCTCTCTCTATCCCTCCCCCTCTCCCTATCCCTCCCTCTCTCTATCCTCCTCCCTCCTTCCCCTCCTGCCTCTCTCCCCTCCCTCCCCCTTCTTCCCTCTCTCTCCCTCCCCCTTCTTCCCTCTCTCTATCCCTCCCCCTCTCTATCCTCCCTCTCTCTATCCCTCCTCCTCCTTCCCTCTCTCTCTCCCTCCCTCCCCCTTCTTCCCTCTCTCTCCCTCCCCTTCTTCCCTCTCTCTATCCCTCCCCATCTCTATCCCTCCCCTCTCTATCCTCCCCCCTCCCTCTCCTATCCCTCCCTCTCTCTATCCCCCCCTCCCTCCCTATCCCTCCCTCTCTCTATCCCTCCCCCTCCCTCCCCCTTCTTCCCTCTCTATCCCTCCCCCTTCTTCCCTCTCTCTATCCCTCCCCCTCCCTCCCTCTTCTTCCTTCTCTATCCCTCCCCCTTCTTCCCTCTCTCTATCCCTCCCCCTTCTTCCCTCTCTCTATCCCTCCCCCTCCCTCCCCCTTCTTCCCCCTCTCTATCCCTCCCCCTTCTTCCTCTCTCTATCCTCCCCTTCTTCCCCCTCTCTATCCCTCCCCCTTCTTCCCTCTCTCTATCCTCCCCCTCCCTCCCCCTTCTTCCCCCTCTCTATCCCTCCCCCTTCTTCCCTCTCTCTATCCCTCCCCCTTCTTCCCCCTCTCTATCCCTCCCCTCCCTCCCCCTTCTTCCCTCTCTATCCCTCCCCCTCCCTTCTTCCCTCTCTATCCCTCCCCCTCTCTATCCCCCCCTTCTTCCTCTCTCTATCCCTCCCTATCCCTCCCCCTTCTTCCCTCTCTCTATCCCTCCCCCTCCCTCTCTCTATCCCTCCCCCTTCTTCCCTCTCCCCCTCCCTCCCCCTTCTTCCCCCTCTCTATCCCTCCCCCTCCTTCCCCCTCCCTCCCTCCCCCCTCCCTCCCCCCCTCCCTCCCCCTTCTTCCCCATCTCTATCCCTCCCCCTTCTTCCCTCTCTCTATCCCTCCCCCTTCTTCCCTCTCTCTATCCCTCCCCCTCCCTCCCCCTTCTTCCCTCTCTCTATCCCTCCCCCTTCTACCCTCTCTCTATCCCTCTCTCTCTCCCTCCCTCCCCCTTCTTCCCTCTCTCTCTCCCTCCCTCCCCCCTTCTTCCCTCTCTCTATCCCTCCCCCCTCCCTCCCCCTTCTTCCCTCTCTCTCTCCCTCCCTCCCCCTTCTTCCCTCTCTCTATCCCTCCCCCTTCTTCCCTCTCTCTCTCCCTCCCTCCCCCCTTCTTCCCTCTCTCTATCCCTCCCTCCCCCCTTCTTCCCTCTCTCTATCCCTCCCCCCCTCCCTCCCCCTTCTTCCCTCTCTCTATCCCTCCCTCCCCCTTCTTCCCTCTCTCTATCCCTCCCCCCTCCCTCCCCCTTCTTCCCTCTCTCTCTCCCTCCCTCCCCCTTCTTCCCTCTCTCTATCCCTCCCCCTTCTTCCCTCTCTCTCTCCCTCCCTCCCCCTTCTTCCCTCTCTCTATCCCTCCCTTCTTGCCAGGATTTACAATAATTGTTTGTACAATATCAAAGTACAATACATATTAAATGATTATGAGACATTTTATGAAACATATGTTGAATTTGACTGATAGACTCTAGCCTGCAGATGGCAGCACTGCTCTGGGCTGACATAGTCATCTTTAACTGACTGATGGACTCCAGCCTGCAGATGGCAGCACTGCTCTGGGCTGACATAGTCATATTTAACTGACTGATGGACTCTGGGCTGACATAGTCATATTTAACTGACTGATGGACTCTGGGCTGACATAGTCATATTTAACTGACTGATGGACTCTGGGCTGACAGTCATATTTAACTGACTGATGGACTCTGGGCTGACATAGTCATATTTAACTGACTGATGGACTCTGGGCTGACATAGTCATATTTAACTGACTGATGGACTCTGGGCTGACAGTCATATTTAACTGACTGATGGACTCTGGGCTGACAGTCATATTTAACTGACTGATGGACTCTGGGCTGACATAGTCATATTTAACTGATTGATGGACTCTGGGCTGACATAGTCATCTTTAACTGACTGATGGACTCTGGGCTGACATAGTCATCTTTAACTGACTGATGGACTCCAGCCTGCAGATGGCAGCACTGCTCTGGGCTAACTTAGTCAATAGGGAGCTGTTGTATACTGTTACTGTTGTCATCTGTGTGCATCCAGTCCTCTGTGTTGGTCTGTCATCTAACTGCAGGCTCTTCCCAGTGGAGACATGTGCTGTTGTATTCCACATCAGTCTTGTTGTTCAGGGTTGTTGCTAGGTGAAACAATAATACTCTATTTATCCACCAGACTTAACAGTAAACCATCTCACACATTAAGGTCAATGTCATTACTGCAAGCACTATTTACTACAACCATTCAAAGTATTCTCAATCTGAACTTTTCATTTATTGTTAATGCCAATTACATCTGTATTGTTAATGCCAATTACATCTGTATTGTTAATGCCAATTACAACTATATTGTTAATGCCAATTACAACTATATTGTTAATGCCAATTACAACTATATTGTTAATGCCAATTACAACTATATTGTTAATGCCAATTACAACTATATTGTTAATGCCAATTACAACTATATTGTTAATGCCAATCACAATTCCAGACTAGTATGAATGTTGTACTTCTGTAAAGGACTTGATGGATTGATTGTCGTTACACTTGATCCATGTTTCTGTTGATTCATTGCTCAGACATCAAGCAGAAATGTGGCGACAATATGCTGACTCTGTCAGAACTAAATGTCTTTCCAAACAGACTATGATCCTTGGGAAAGGGCTGAAGAGACAGATTCCTGTCTGACCACATGTATGGACTGTAATTCAGTGGTTTTCTTTACGAGTGGTTCTCAGAGTGCAGGTTCCCAGCAGTGGCTATCACAGACTGTTGCTGGTAGGGTCTTGAAGACAGACAAAAACATCTTCAACCTATAGATTTAGAATGTGTTCCACCTATAGATTTAGAATGTGTTCCACCTATAGATTTAGAATGTGTTCCACCTATAGAATTAGAATGTGTTCCACCTATAGATTTAGAATGTGTTCCACCTATAGAATTAGAATGTGTTCCACCTATAGATTTAGAAGGTGTTCCACCTATAGATTTAAAATGTGTTCCACCTATAGATTTAGAATGTGTTCCACCTATAGATTTAGAATGTGTTCCACCTATAGATTTAGAATGTGTTCAACCTATAGAATTAGAATGTGTCCCACCTATAGATTTAGAATGTGTTCCACCTATAGATTTAGAATGTGTTCCACCTATAGATTTAGAATGTGTTCCACCTATAGATTTAGAATGTGTTCCACCTATAGATTTAGAATGTGTTCCACCTATAGATTTAAAATGTGTTCCACCTATAGATTTAGAATGTGTTCAACCTATAGAATTAGAATGTGTTCCACCTATAGATTTAGAATGTGTTCCACCTATAGATTTAGAATGTGTTCCACCTATAGATTTAGAATGTGTTCCACCTATAGATTTAAAATGTGTTCAACCTATATAATTAGAATGTGTTCCACCTATAGAATTGGAATGTTCCACCTATAGAATTAGAATGTTCCACCTATAGAATTAGAATGTGTTCCACCTATAGAATTAGAATGTGTTCAACCTATAGAATTAGAATGTGTTCCACCTATAGAATTGGAATGTTCCACCTATAGAATTGGAATGTTCCACCTATAGAATTGGAATGTTCCACCTATAGAATTGGAATGTTCCACCTATAGAATTAGAATGTTCCACCTATAGATTTAGAAGGTGTTCCACCTATAGAATTAGAATGTGTTCCACCTATAGAATTGGAATGTTCCACCTATAGAATTGGAATGTTCCACCTATAGAATTAGAATGTTCCACCTATAGAATTAGAATGTGTTCCACCTATAGAATGTGTTCCACCTATAGAATTAGAATGTTCCACCTATAGAATTAGAATGTGTTCCACCTATAGAATGTGTTCCACCTATAGAATTGGAATGTTCCACCTATAGAATTAGAATGTTCCACCTATAGAATTAGAATGTGTTCCACCTATAGAATTAGAATGTGTTCCACCTATAGAATTAGAATGTTCCACCACACTGTCCTAAAGCACAATCAAGGTGTTTTATAAAATAGTTTTTTATTATGGAGACTCCAATGTGAGAGAGGATTGTAAAGACCAGAACACATGTACAGTACATCTCCTCCCTCAGCAAAGATAACTAATGCCTATGAACCATTTTAGCTGCTTGTGTTAAAAACATGAAAATGAGACATTGGGAATATAAATGGATACATTTTACATACAAGATTAGGAAATACCTGTAAATGAATTATTGGCTTCTAAACAGTAAACATGTTTTTAAAATAGTGAATTCAGGTAATGCATATTCTGATGGACTGTACAGTGCAATTCAGCTCTTAGCTGCCAATGTTGTACACCTTGACTATAAACCTTTTTACATATTTGTTTGTGCAAGTTATGTAAGACCATCATTTCAATACTTACTGCCCTTTAGAAAATATGTTGACTTTATTTATCAAAATAGTAGAAAATAGAATGAATAAAGTCCTTGATGATATTCACCCCCGTGTCTCGATCCGAGGCCCTCGGGTGTGAGGTCATAAGTGTAGGCGTGTGCAAAAAAAGAGACAGGGCCAACAGGAAGACTTCAAAAAGAGCTCCAGACCAATAGGAGCTCTTGTAAAAGTTCCGGACCAATCAGAGCTCTTAAATAAGGTTCAGGGCCAATAGAAAGTCTTCAATAAGGGTTGAGCTCCTCTGGGGGCAGGGCTGTGCTGCTGCTGCAATCATAGCTGTCTGCTGTCAAACTGAGGACAAAGACAAAACAAACATTACATTCCTGGGCCCATATTCACAAAGTCTCATGGTAGGTGTTCTGATCTAGGATCAGTTTTGCCCTGTAAGATGAAAAAGAAGGACAGGGAGATCTGATCCTAGATCAGAACTTCTACTAATTGAAATGCGGTGTCAGTATGTATCTAAGCTCTATTGGAAAGCCCGGTCCTTGCTTCTCCACAGGCATGTCACGGTCCTCACTTCGATATTAAAACGTGTAATACCTGACAGCAGCATGTGTGTATGTGTGTTTACCAGGTTGTCTGTGTTTTTAAATGTCCCTGGTGTGTGACTGTGTGATCTGCATAGCCAATGTGAGTAAGACCTTTAAACATTCACTAGGCCACAGACAGTTTACCAGGATGTGTACTCAGAGCATGTGCTGATCAACTGGCTGACCGAGTCTGTAATTCCTACATGTTTCAAGTAGACCACAATAGTCCCTGTGCCCAAGAACACTAAGGTAACCTGCCTAAATGAATACCGACCGGTAGCACTCACATCTGTAGTCATGAAGTCCTTTGAAAGGCTGGTCATGGCTCATGGCATTATCCCAGAAACCGTAGACTCACTCCCAACGCTCTAACCACTAGGCTACCTGCCGTCCCTACACTCTAACCACTAGGCTACCTGCTGACCCTACACTCTAACCACTAGGCTACCTGCCGTCCCTACACTCTAACCACTAGGCTACCTGCCGTCGCTACACTCTAACCACTAGGCTACCTGCCGTCGCTACACTCTAACCACTAGGCTACCTGCCGCCCCTACACTCTAACCACTAGGCTACCTGCCGTCCCTACACTCTAACCACTAGGCTACCTGCCGCCCAACACTCTAACCACTAGGCTACCTGCCGCCCCTACACTCTAACCACTAGGCTACCTGCCGTCCCTACACTCTAACCACTAGGCTACCTGCCGCCCCTACACTCTAACCACTAGGCTACCTGCCTCCTCTACACTCTAACCACTAGGCTACCTGCCTCCTCTACACTCTAACCACTAGGCTACCTGCCTCCTCTACACTCTAACCACTAGGCTACCTGCCTCCTCTACACTCTAACCACTAGGCTACCTGCTGACCCTACACTCTAACCACTAGGCTACCTGCCGCCCAACACTAACCACTAGGCTACCTGCTGACCCTACACTCTAACCACTAGGCTACCTGCCGCCCAACACTCTAACCACTAGGCTACCTGCCGCCCCTACACTCTAACAACTAGGCTACCTGCCGTCCCTACACTCTAACCACTAGGCTACCTGCCGCCCAACACTCTAACCACTAGGCTACCTGCCGCCCCTACACTCTAACCACTAGGCTACCTGCCTCCTCTACACTCTAAGCACTAGGCTACCTGCCGCCCCTCCACTCTAACCACTAGGCTACCCTGCCGACCCTACACTCTAACCACTAGGCTACCTGCCGCCCCTACACTCTAAAAACTAGGCTACCCGCCGTCCCTACACTCTAACCACTAGGCTACCTGCCGCCCAACACTCTAACCACTAGGCTACCTGCTGACCCTACACTCTAACCACTAGGCTACCTGCCGCCCCTACACTCTAACCACTAGGCTACCTGCCGCCCCTACACTCTAACCACTAGGCTACCTGCCTCCCACCGCTCTAACCACTAGGCTACCTGCCGCCCCTACACTCTAACCACTAGGCTACCTGCCTCCCACCGCTCTAACCACTGTAGGCTACAGTCCAAGCTATGTCTTCCAATGGTGCGACTGCTGTCGGCATCCATTTTTGGACTAACAAATTATCTATATATACAGTATATCACAAAGTGAGGACACCCCTCACAGACTCTGGGCGTTTATCATCGCAGTCTCGTCCGGTACAGTATATCACAAAGTGAGGACACCCCTCACAGACTCTGGGTGTTTATCATCGCAGTCTCGTCCGGTACAGTATATCACAAAGTGAGGACACCCCTCACAGACTCTGGGCGTTTATCATCGCAGTCTCGTCCGGTACAGTATATCACAAAGTGAGGACACCCCTCACAGACTCTGGGTGTTTATCATCGCAGTCTCGTCCGGTACAGTATATCACAAAGTGAGGACACCCCTCACAGACTCTGGCGTTTATCATCGCAGTCTCGTCCGGTACAGTATATCACAAAGTGAGGACACCCCTCACAGACTCTGGGTGTTTATCATCGCAGTCTCGTCCGGTACAGTATATCACAAAGTGAGGACACCCCTCACAGACTCTGGGCGTTTATCATCGCAGTCTCGTCCGGTACAGTATATCACAAAGTGAGGACACCCCTCACAGACTCTGGGTGTTTATCATCGCAGTCTCGTCCGGTACAGTATATCACAAAGTGAGGACACCCCTCACAGACTCTGGGCGTTTATCATCGCAGTCTCGTCCGGTACAGTATATCACAAAGTGAGGACACCCCTCACAGACTCTGGGCGTTTATCATCGCAGTCTCGTCCGGTACAGTATATCACAACACCCCTCACATTTTTGTAAATATTTGAGTGTATCTTTTCATGTGACAACACTGAAGAAATGACACTTTGCTACAATGTAAAGTAGTGAGTGTACAGCTTGTATAACAGTGTACATTTGCTGTCCCCTCAAAATAACTCAACACACAACCATTCATGTCTAAACCGCTGGAAACAAAAGTGAGTACACACCTAAGGGAAAATGTCCAGCATTTCACTGTGAGGTCTACTACACCTGTTGTATTCAGCATTTCACTGTGAGGTCTACTACACCTGTTGTATTCAGCATTTCACTGTAAGGTCTACTACACCTGTTGTATTCAGCATTTCACTGTAAGGTCTACTACACCTGTTGTATTCAGCATTTCACTGTAAGGTCTACTACACCTGTTGTATTCAGCATTTCACTGTGAGGTCTACTACACCTGTTGTATTCAGCATTTCACTGTAATGTCTACTACACCTGTTGTATTCAGCATTTCACTGTGAGGTCTACTACACCTGTTGTATTCAGCATTTCACTGTGAGGTCTACTACACCTGTTGTATTCAGCATTTCACTGTGAGGTCTACTACACCTGTTGTATTCAGCATTTCACTGTGAGGTCTACTACACCTGTTGTATTCAGCATTTCACTGTGAGGTCTACTACACCTGTTGTATTCAGCATTTCACTGTGAGGTCTACTACACCTGTTGTATTCAGCATTTCACTGTGAGGTCTACTACACCTGTTGTATTCAGCATTTCACTGTGAGGTCTACTACACCTGTTGTATTCAGCGTTTCACTGTGAGGTCTACTACACCTGTTGTATTCAGCATTTCACTGTGAGGTCTACTACACCTGTTGTATTCAGCATTTCACTGTAAGGTCTACTACACCTGTTGTATTCAGCATTTCACTGTAAGGTCTACTACACCTGTTGTATTCAGCATTTCACTGTGAGGTCTACACCTGTTGTATTCAGCATTTCACTGTAAGGTCTACTACACCTGTTGATTTCGGCGCATGTGACAAATACAATTTTATTGTCTGTTGTTCATGTACCTGGCTTGTACGTCCTGAGGGATGATGCTCCATACCAGGTCGTCATCACTGTCATAACGTCGAGGGTTGTCAAAGAAATAGGCCCTGGACGAGAAGACGTGTCCTGGGAGTCCCGTCCCACTCTGGAGAACAACAAAACCAGATATCTGTCAAATTCCTATCATACTAAACCCACTCTGTCCCAGACACAAATCACACCTTGTCACGCCCTGACCAATGAGAGCCCTTGGTTCTCTATGGTGTCGTAGGTCAGGGTGTGGCTAGAGGGTGTTCTAGTTCAAGATTTCTATGATACTAAACCCACTCTGTCCCAGACACAAATCACACCTAGTATTAAACTAAAATCACACTAAATGAAGAATTTCCATTGAACATGCTTTTTAGTCTAACTAGGATTCATCTGTGTCCAGGAAACCAGCCTTTAGGGTCAGTGGATAGTACCAGGGTTAGGGGTCAAGTAAACCTATTTCAATTCCACGTTTCCCTTATTGAAAAGCATTGAAGAACATTGGAATGAGAGTTTCAGTGTGCTTCCTGACTGGCATTCAGCTGTACTTGACCCTGTATAGAACAGTTCACAGTAAACCCTCTCCTGCCCTCGTGCCCTTGAGCAAAGCAGTCGCAAGGAGATCAAGAACATTGCTGTCCATCCAGGGGCCTTCCATTGCTGCTTATCCTGGTCCTCTCTGTGTGTGTGTACGTGTGTGTACGTGTGTGTGCGTGTGTGTGTGTGTATTGAGAAAGACAGAACACGTTTTAACCAATGAACAGTAAAGTGTATTGGGAAAGGGGAAACCTACTCAGTTGAACCCATACGTGTCTTCCACATTTAACCCAACGGGGATCTGCCTAATCAACGTCATTGTCATCGGCACGCACACACACACGCGCGCACACACACACACTCCTCACCTTGTCCTGGTGAGGCTGTCGGACCCTGAAGAAGTAGACGACCAGAGAGGTTGGCAGCAGCTCCCAGACAAACAGAATCACCCCAAACACAATGTACCCCGCGTCTCCCAGGGTCGACTGCAGGTCTGCCTGAGACACCACACAGACAGGATGTAATGTTAGAGTCTGAAGTAAGAGACACCACACAGACAGGATGTAATGTTAGAGTCTGAAGTAAGAGTCTCCCAGGGTCAGTCTGGATCCTATATAAACTAAGGGCTTCCACTATTCAGTCTGGATCCTGTATAAACTAAGGGCTTCCTCTATTCAGTCTGGATCCTGTATAAACTAAGGGCTTCCACTATTCAGTCTGAATCCTGTATAAACTAAGGGCTTCCTCTATTCAGTCTGGATCCTGTATAAACTAAGGGCTTCCACTATTCAGTCTGGATCCTGTATAAACTAAGGGCTTCCACTATTCAGTCTGGATCCTGTATAAACTAAGGGCTTCCTCTATTCAGTCTGGATCCTGTATAAACTAAGGGCTTCCACTATTCAGTCTGGATCCTGTATAAACTAAGGGCTTCCTCTATTCAGTCTGGATCCTGTATAAACTAAGGGCTTCCACTATTCAGTCTGGATCCTATATAAACTAAGGGCTTCCACTATTCAGTCTGGATCCTGTATAAACTAAGGGCTTCCTCTATTCAGTCTGGATCCTGTATAAACTAAGGGCTTCCTCTATTCAGTCTGGATCCTGTATAAACTAAGGGCTTCCTCTATTCAGTCTGAATCCTGTATAAACTGCGTTTAACATGAATTCAGTCACCGCTGATGCTGGGAACACTTCCTTTACATTTCAATCAGGCTGTAATGCTGAATTCCCAAAATACGGATTGAATTGAGCTTCAGAATATAGGAGTGCTGATCTAGGACCAGTTTTCTCTTTTAGATCATAATGAATAGGATTATGGCCAGGGATGACCTGATCCTAGACCAGTACCCCTACACTGAGAGGCTTTAAGACCTGATCCTAGACCAGTACCCCTACACTGAGAGGCTTTAAGACCTGATCCTAGACCAGCCCTCCTACTCAGAGAGGCTTTTAGACCTGATCCCAGACCAGCACTCCTACCTAGAGAGGCTTTAATACCTGATCCTAGACCAGCCCTCCTACTCAGAGAGGCTTTTAGACCTGATCCCAGACCAGCACTCCTACCTAGAGAGGCTTTAATACCTGATCCTAGACCAGCACTCCTACTCTAAGAGGCTTTAAGACGTTTGGTCTAGGTTGTTGAGTAAGGTAAAGGCGATGTGGTCCTGAACTAGCCTCTCAAGCTTCATGATGACTGAAGGTGACAATCATTTAGCTCAGTTACCTTCCCTTTATTGGGTACAAGAATAATGGTGGCCATCTTGAAGCATGTGGGGACAGCAGACTGGGACAGGGAGAGATGTTGAAGGATGTGTGGACAGGGAGAGATGTTGAAGGATGAGGGGACAGGGAGAGATGTTGAAGGATGAGGGGACAGGGTGAGATGTTGAAGGATGAGGGAACAGGGTGAGATGTTGAAGGATGAGGGAACAGGGAGAGATGTTGAAGGATGTGGGGACAGGGAGAGATGTTGAAGGATGAGGGAACAGGGAGAGATGTTGAAGGATGTGGGGACAGGGTGAGATGTTGAAGGATGAGGGAACAGGGAGAGATGTTGAAGGATGAGGGAACAGGGAGAGATGTTGAAGGATGTGGGGACAGGGTGAGATGTTGAAGGATGAGGGAACAGGGAGAGATGTTGAAGGATGAGGGAACAGGGAGAGATGTTGAAGGATGTGGGGACAGCAGACTGGGACAGGGAGAGATGTTGAAGGATGTGGGGACAGGGAGAGATGTTGAAGGATGTGGGGACAGGGAGAGATGTTGAAGGATGTGGGGACAGGGAGAGATGTTGAAGGATGTGGGGACAGGGAGAGATGTTGAAGGATGTGGGGACAGGGAGAGATGTTGAAGCATGTGGGGAGAGCAGACTGGGACAGGGAGAGATGTAAATCTGTCCGTAAAGCTGCTCTGCACCTGTTCTGAGGACGATACTGGGCCGGCACGCTTAAATGACTTAGTCACCTCTTATCCAGAGCGACTTACATGAGCAACTAGGGTTAAGTGCCTTGCTCAAGGGCACATCAACAGATTTTTCATGTAGTCTGCTCGCGGATTCAAACCAACGTCCTTTCAGTTATTAACCACTAGACTTCCTTCAACCTTGATTAGAGGAACATTGTCGTGACAAAAATGTGCATCTTTTTGGTCCCCAGGACCAGGAAAGACACTGTCGTACAGTATTACCTGGTCAGATACATTGTACCAGTCGTAGTCGAAGGAGTTGATGCTCTTAACGTTGGTGAGGGCCAGAACCAGCAGGTTGTAACAGGCTCTGGATGTGTACAGCAGGGTGACTGTGGCTCCTATAGCTGTCACCTGGCACAATGAGGTTCCCTGGGAAATAAAACACACTGTCTCAGATAGCAATAGTTTTAGCTTTGTGTGAATCATAAAATCTGGTCCCAGATCTGTTGTGCTGTCCTGCCATCTCCTATGTCTTTATAGAGCATGTCAGGTCGTCTGGTCTCAGATCTGTTTGTCCTGCCATCTCCTATGTCTTTATAGAGCATGTCAGGTCGTCTGGTCCCAGATCTGTTTGTCCTGCCATCTCCTATGTCTTTATAGAGCATGTCAGGTCGTCTGGTCCCAGATCTGTTTGTCCTGACATCTCCTATGTCTTTATAGAGCATGTCAGGTCGTCTGGTCCCAGATCTGTTTGTCCTGACATCTCCTATGTCTTTATAGAGCATGTCAGGTCGTCTGGTCCCAGATCTGTTTGTCCTGACATCTCCTATGGTCCTCAACGAGTAGGCCAGACAGTACCAACGAATCTGGGACCAGGTTAGAGAAGCTGGTACACGTCAACTACCCAACTGTGCCATTTGATTCTCGATGCTCACACAGCCGTGTCTACAGCAGCACACTCAGCAGGGCGCAGGGCAGGCACTCGTCAGGTGTAAGCAAGTGCACTCACTCAATTCAATTCAAGGGGCTTTATTGGCATGGGAACACGCGTTAACATTGCCAAAGCAAGTGAGGTAGATAATATACAAAAGTTAAATAAACAATACAAATTAACAGTAAACATTACACATACAGAAGTTTCAAAACAATGAAGCCATTAGAAATGTCATAACGATGTACACATGCTTAAAGTACAAAGATACTCAAATACACACTAAACAAGTATTATGATTACCAGATACTCAAATCCACATGTATTTAAACCAAGGATTGGTGTGTGTGTACATCTCTTACCTTGGACTCCAGGTAGATATTAGCCAGGGACATCTTGGCGATCTTGTAGAGGCAGAGGGAGAGGGAGATGGCACACAGGACAAACAGTGTATCGTTGATGGCTACTCTGATCAGTACAATGGTCTGGGTCTCGGTGGTGCTCATCCTCACTAGCAGGGCACAGGTCAGGTTTACTACCAGGAAGACCATACTGATGGACAAGAAGAGGAGGTACAGGGGTAACCTGGGGACAGGAAGAAACATTGTTAGAGGTCAAAGGTGAAGGAAGGGTGTAGAGGTCACAATCAATCAATCAATCTAATTGATTGGTAATGTTGTCACCAAACGCTTTACAGTAACCCAGCCTAAACTGTATTGAACAGTGAGGTTCAGAAGACAGAGGGACTATAGAGTATTGAACAGTAAGGTTCAGAGGACAGAGGGACTATAGAGTATTGAACAGTAAGGTTCAGAAGACAGAGGGACTATAGAGTAGAGAACAGTAAGGTTCAGAAGACAGAGGGACTATAGAGTATAGAACAGTAAGGTTCAGAAGACAGAGAGACTATAGAGTATAGAACAGTACGGTTCAGAAGACAGAGGACAGAGGGACTATAGAGTATAGAACAGTAAGGTTCAGAGGACAGAGGACAGAGGGACTATAGAGTATAGAACAGTAAGGTTCAGAAGACAGAGGGACTATAGAGTATTGAACAGTAAGGTTCAGAGGACAGAGGGACTATAGAGTATAGAACAGTAAGGTTCAGAAGACAGAGGACAGAGGGACTATAGAGTATAGAACAGTAAGGTTCAGAGGACAGAGGACAGAGGGACTATAGAGTATAGAACAGTAAGGTTCAGAAGACAGAGGGACTATAGAGTAGAGAACAGTAAGGTTCAGAAGACAGAGGGACTATAGAGTAGAGAACAGTAAGGTTCAGAGGACAGAGGGACTATAGAGTAGAGAACAGTAAGGTTCAGAGGACAGAGGACAGAGGGACTATAGAGTATAGAACAGTAAGGTTCAGAAGACAGAGAGACTATAGAGTATAGAACAGTAAGGTTCAGAAGACAGAGGACAGAGGGACTATAGAGTATTGAACAGTAAGGTTCAGAAGACAGAGGGACTATAGAGTATTGAACAGTAAGGTTCAGAGGACAGAGGGACTATAGAGTATAGAACAGTAAGGTTCAGAGGACAGAGGGACTATAGAGTATAGAACAGTAAGGTTCAGAGGACAGAGGACAGAGGGACTATAGAGTATTGAACAGTAAGGTTCAGAGGACAGAGGACAGAGGGACTATAGAGTAGAGAACAGTAAGGTTCAGAAGACAGAGGGACTATAGAGTAGAGAACAGTAAGGTTCAGAGGACAGAGGGACTATAGAGTAGAGAACAGTAAGGTTCAGAGGACAGAGGGACTATAGAGTAGAGAACAGTAAGGTTCAGAGGACAGAGGACAGAGGGACTATAGAGTATTGAACAGTAAGGTTCAGAAGACAGAGGGACTATAGAGTATTGAACAGTAAGGTTCAGAGGACAGAGGGACTATAGAGTATAGAACAGTAAGGTTCAGAGGACAGAGGGACTATAGAGTATAGATCAGTAAGGTTCAGAGGACAGAGGACAGAGGGACTATAGAGTATAGAACAGTAAGGTTCAGAAGACAGAGGGACTATAGAGTATAGAACAGTAAGGTTCAGAGGACAGAGGGACTATAGAGTATAGAACAGTAAGGTTCAGAGGACAGAGGACAGAGGGACTATAGAGTATTGAACAGTAAGTTTCAGAGGACAGAGGGACTATAGAGTATAGAACAGTAAGGTTCAGAGGACAGAGGACAGAGGGACTATAGAGTAGAGAACAGTAAGGTTCAGAAGACAGAGGGACTATAGAGTATTGAACAGTAAGGTTCAGAAGACAGAGGGACTATAGAGTATAGAACAGTAAGGTTCAGAGGACAGAGGACAGAGGGACTATAGAGTATAGAACAGTAAGGTTCAGAAGACAGAGAGACTATAGAGTATAGAACAGTAAGGTTCAGAGGACAGAGGACAGAGGGACTATAGAGTATAGATCAGTAAGGTTCAGAGGACAGAGGACAGAGGGACTATAGAGTATAGAACAGTAAGGTTCAGAAGACAGAGGGACTATAGAGTATATAACAGTAAGGTTCAGAGGACAGAGGGACTATAGAGTATAGAACAGTAAGGTTCAGAGGACAGAGGACAGAGGGACTATAGAGTAGAGAACAGTAAGGTTCAGAAGACAGAGGGACTATAGAGTATTGAACAGTAAGGTTCAGAAGACAGAGGGACTATAGAGTATAGAACAGTAAGGTTCAGAGGACAGAGGACAGAGGGACTATAGAGTATAGAACAGTAAGGTTCAGAGGACAGAGGGACTATAGAGTAGAGAACAGTAAGGTTCAGAAGACAGAGGACAGAGGGACTATAGAGTATAGAACAGTAAGGTTCAGAAGACAGAGGGACTATAGAGTATAGAACAGTAAGGTTCAGAAGACAGAGGACAGAGGGACTATAGAGTATAGAACAGTAAGGTTCAGAAGACAGAGGGACTATAGAGTATAGAACAGTAAGGTTCAGAAGACAGAGGGACTATAGAGTATAGAACAGTAAGGTTCAGAAGACAGAGGACAGAGGACAGAGGGACTATAGAGTATAGAACAGTAAGGTTCAGAGGACAGAAGACAGAGGGACTATAGAGTATAGAACAGTAAGGTTCAGAAGACAGAGGGACTATAGAGTATTGAACAGTAAGGTTCAGAAGACAGAGGGACTATAGAGTAGAGAACAGTAAGGTTCAGAAGACAGAGGGACTATAGAGTATAGAACAGTAAGGTTCAGAAGACAGAGAGACTATAGAGTATAGAACAGTACGGTTCAGAAGACAGAGGACAGAGGGACTATAGAGTATAGAACAGTAAGGTTCAGAGGACAGAGGACAGAGGGACTATAGAGTATAGAACAGTAAGGTTCAGAAGACAGAGGGACTATAGAGTATTGAACAGTAAGGTTCAGAGGACAGAGGGACTATAGAGTATAGAACAGTAAGGTTCAGAAGACAGAGGACAGAGGGACTATAGAGTATAGAACAGTAAGGTTCAGAGGACAGAGGGACTATAGAGTATAGAACAGTAAGGTTCAGAAGACAGAGGGACTATAGAGTAGAGAACAGTAAGGTTCAGAAGACAGAGGGACTATAGAGTATAGAACAGTAAGGTTCAGAAGACAGAGGGACTATAGAGTATTGAACAGTAAGGTTCAGAGGACAGAGGGACTATAGAGTATAGAACAGTAAGGTTCAGAAGACAGAGGACAGAGGGACTATAGAGTATAGAACAGTAAGGTTCAGAGGACAGAGGACAGAGGGACTATAGAGTATAGAACAGTAAGGTTAAGAAGACAGAGGGACTATAGAGTAGAGAACAGTAAGGTTCAGAAGACAGAGGGACTATAGAGTAGAGAACAGTAAGTTTCAGAGGACAGAGGGACTATAGAGTATTGAACAGTAAGGTTCAGAGGACAGAGGGACTATAGAGTATTGAACAGTAAGGTTCAGAAGACAGAGACTATAGAGTATAGAACAGTAAGGTTCAGAGGACAGAGGACAGAGGGACTATAGAGTATAGAACAGTAAGGTTCAGAAGACAGAGACTATAGAGTATAGAACAGTAAGGTTCAGAGGACAGAGGACAGAGGGACTATAGAGTATAGATCAGTAAGGTTCAGAGGACAGAGGACAGAGGGACTATAGAGTATAGAACAGTAAGGTTCAGAAGACAGAGGGACTATAGAGTATATAACAGTAAGGTTCAGAGGACAGAGGGACTATAGAGTATAGAACAGTAAGGTTCAGAGGACAGAGGACAGAGGGACTATAGAGTAGAGAACAGTAAGGTTCAGAAGACAGAGGGACTATAGAGTATTGAACAGTAAGGTTCAGAAGACAGAGGGACTATAGAGTATAGAACAGTAAGGTTCAGAGGACAGAGGACAGAGGGACTATAGAGTATAGAACAGTAAGGTTCAGAGGACAGAGGACAGAGGGACTATAGAGTATAGAACAGTAAGGTTCAGAAGACAGAGGACAGAGGGACTATAGAGTATAGAACAGTAAGGTTCAGAAGACAGAGGGACTATAGAGTATAGAACAGTAAGGTTCAGAAGACAGAGGGACTATAGAGTATAGAACAGTAAGGTTCAGAAGACAGAGGACAGAGGACAGAGGGACTATAGAGTATAGAACAGTAAGGTTCAGAGGACAGAAGACAGAGGGACTATAGAGTATAGAACAGTAAGGTTCAGAAGACAGAGGGACTATAGAGTATAGAACAGTAAGGTTCAGAAGACAGAGGGACTATAGAGTATAGAACAGTAAGGTTCAGAGGACAGAGGGACTATAGAGTATAGAACAGTAAGGTTCAGAGGACAGAAGACAGAGGGACTATAGAGTATAGAACAGTAAGGTTCAGAAGACAGAGGGACTATAGAGTATAGAACAGTAAGGTTCAGAGGACAGAAGACAGAGGGACTATAGAGTATAGAACAGTAAGGTTCAGAGGACAGAGGGACTATAGAGTATAGAACAGTAAGGTTCAGAGGACAGAGGGACTATAGAGTAGAGAACAGTAAGGTTCAGAAGACAGAGGGACTATAGAGTAGAGAACAGTAAGGTTCAGAAGACAGAGGGACTATAGAGTAGAGAACAGTAAGGTTCAGAAGACAGAGGGACTATAGAGTAGAGAACAGTAAGGTTCAGAAGACAGAGGACAGAGGGACTATAGAGTATAGAACAGTAAGGTTCAGAGGACAGAAGACAGAGGGACTATAGAGTATAGAACAGTAAGGTTCAGAAGACAGAGGGACTATAGAGTAGAGAACAGTAAGGTTCAGAAGACAGAAGACAGAGGGACTATAGAGTATAGAACAGTAAGGTTCAGAAGACAGAGGACAGAGGGACTATAGAGTATAGAACAGTAAGGTTCAGAAGACAGAGGACAGAGGGACTATAGAGTATAGAACAGTAAGGTTCAGAAGACAGAGGGACTATAGAGTATAGAACAGTAAGGTTCAGAAGACAGAGGACAGAGGGACTATAGAGTATTGAACAGTAAGGTTCAGAAGACAGAGAGACTATAGAGTATTGAACAGTAAGGTTCAGAAGACAGAGGGACTATAGAGTATAGAACAGTAAGGTTCAGAAGACAGAGGACAGAGGGACTATAGAGTATAGAACAGTAAGGTTCAGAGGACAGAGGACAGAGGGACTATAGAGTAGAGAACAGTAAGGTTCAGAAGACAGAGGACAGAGGGACTATAGAGTATAGAACAGTAAGGTTCAGAAGACAGAGGGACTATAGAGTATTGAACAGTAAGGTTCAGAAGACAGAGGACAGAGGGACTATAGAGTATTGAACAGTAAGGTTCAGAGGACAGAGGGCAGAGGGACTATAGAGTATAGAACAGTAAGGTTCAGTAGACAGAGGACAGAGGGACTATAGAGTATAGAACAGTAAGGTTCAGAAGACAGAGGGACTATAGAGTATAGAACAGTAAGGTTCAGAAGACAGAGGGACTATAGAGTATAGAACAGTAAGGTTCAGAAGACAGAGGACAGAGGACAGAGGGACTATAGAGTATAGAACAGTAAGGTTCAGAGGACAGAAGACAGAGGGACTATAGAGTATAGAACAGTAAGGTTCAGAAGACAGAGGGACTATAGAGTATAGAACAGTAAGGTTCAGAAGACAGAGGGACTATAGAGTATAGAACAGTAAGGTTCAGAGGACAGAGGGACTATAGAGTATAGAACAGTAAGGTTCAGAGGACAGAAGACAGAGGGACTATAGAGTATAGAACAGTAAGGTTCAGAAGACAGAGGGACTATAGAGTATAGAACAGTAAGGTTCAGAGGACAGAAGACAGAGGGACTATAGAGTATAGAACAGTAAGGTTCAGAGGACAGAGGGACTATAGAGTATAGAACAGTAAGGTTCAGAGGACAGAGGGACTATAGAGTAGAGAACAGTAAGGTTCAGAAGACAGAGGGACTATAGAGTAGAGAACAGTAAGGTTCAGAAGACAGAGGGACTATAGAGTAGAGAACAGTAAGGTTCAGAAGACAGAGGGACTATAGAGTAGAGAACAGTAAGGTTCAGAAGACAGAGGACAGAGGGACTATAGAGTATAGAACAGTAAGGTTCAGAGGACAGAAGACAGAGGGACTATAGAGTATAGAACAGTAAGGTTCAGAAGACAGAGGGACTATAGAGTAGAGAACAGTAAGGTTCAGAAGACAGAAGACAGAGGGACTATAGAGTATAGAACAGTAAGGTTCAGAAGACAGAGGACAGAGGGACTATAGAGTATAGAACAGTAAGGTTCAGAAGACAGAGGACAGAGGGACTATAGAGTATAGAACAGTAAGGTTCAGAAGACAGAGGGACTATAGAGTATAGAACAGTAAGGTTCAGAAGACAGAGGACAGAGGGACTATAGAGTATTGAACAGTAAGGTTCAGAAGACAGAGAGACTATAGAGTATTGAACAGTAAGGTTCAGAAGACAGAGGGACTATAGAGTATAGAACAGTAAGGTTCAGAAGACAGAGGACAGAGGGACTATAGAGTATAGAACAGTAAGGTTCAGAGGACAGAGGACAGAGGGACTATAGAGTAGAGAACAGTAAGGTTCAGAAGACAGAGGACAGAGGGACTATAGAGTATAGAACAGTAAGGTTCAGAAGACAGAGGGACTATAGAGTATTGAACAGTAAGGTTCAGAAGACAGAGGACAGAGGGACTATAGAGTATTGAACAGTAAGGTTCAGAGGACAGAGGGACTATAGAGTATAGAACAGTAAGGTTCAGAAGACAGAGGACAGAGGGACTATGGAGTATAGAACAGTAAGGTTCAGAAGACAGAGGACAGAGGGACTATAGAGTATAGAACAGTAAGGTTCAGAAGACAGAGGACAGAGGGACTATAGAGTATAGAACAGTAAGGTTCAGAAGATAGAGGGACTATAGAGTATAGAACAGTAAGGTTCAGAAGACAGAGGGACTATAGAGTATAGAACAGTAAGGTTCAGAAGACAGAGGGACTATAGAGTATAGAACAGTAAGGTTCAGAAGACAGAGGGACTATAGAGTATAGAACAGTAAGGTTCAGAAGACAGAGGGACTATAGAGTATAGAACAGTAAGGTTCAGAGGACAGAGGACAGAGGGACTATAGAGTATAGAACAGTAAGGTTCAGAGGACAGAGGGACTATAGAGTAGAGAACAGTAAGGTTCAGAGGACAGAGGACAGAGGGACTATAGAGTATAGAACAGTAAGGTTCAGAAGACAGAGAGACTATAGAGTATAGAACAGTAAGGTTCAGAAGACAGAGGACAGAGGGACTATAGAGTAGAGAACAGTAAGGTTCAGAAGACAGAGGGACTATAGAGTATTGAACAGTAAGGTTCAGAAGACAGAGGGACTATAGAGTATAGAACAGTAAGGTTCAGAGGACAGAGGACAGAGGGACTATAGAGTATAGAACAGTAAGGTTCAGAAGACAGAGGGACTATAGAGAATTGAACAGTAAGGTTCAGAGGACAGAGGGACTATAGAGTATAGAACAGTAAGGTTCAGAAGACAGAGGACAGAGGGACTATAGAGTATAGAACAGTAAGGTTCAGAGGACAGAGGACAGAGGGACTATAGAGTATAGAACAGTAAGGTTCAGAAGACAGAGAGACTATAGAGTATTGAACAGTAAGGTTCAGAAAACAGAGGGACTATAGAGTATTGAACAGTAAGGTTCAGAGGACAGAGGGACTATAGAGTATAGAACAGTAAGGTTCAGAGGACAGAGGGACTATAGAGTATAGAACAGTAAGGTTCAGAGGACAGAGGACAGAGGGACTATAGAGTATTGAACAGTAAGTTTCAGAGGACAGAGGGACTATAGAGTATTGAACAGTAAGGTTCAGAGGACAGAGGACAGAGGGACTATAGAGTAGAGAACAGTAAGGTTCAGAAGACAGAGGGACTATAGAGTATTGAACAGTAAGGTTCAGAAGACAGAGGGACTATAGAGTATAGAACAGTAAGGTTCAGAGGACAGAGGACAGAGGGACTATAGAGTATAGAACAGTAAGGTTCAGAAGACAGAGGGACTATAGAGTATTGAACAGTAAGGTTCAGAGGACAGAGGGACTATAGAGTATAGAACAGTAAGGTTCAGAAGACAGAGGACAGAGGGACTATAGAGTATAGAACAGTAAGGTTCAGAGGACAGAGGACAGAGGGACTATAGAGTATAGAACAGTAAGGTTCAGAAGACAGAGGGACTATAGAGTAGAGAACAGTAAGGTTCAGAAGACAGAGGGACTATAGAGTAGAGAACAGTAAGGTTCAGAGGACAGAGGGACTATAGAGTAGAGAACAGTAAGGTTCAGAGGACAGAGGACAGAGGGACTATAGAGTATAGAACAGTAAGGTTCAGAAGACAGAGAGACTATAGAGTATAGAACAGTAAGGTTCAGAAGACAGAGGACAGAGGGACTATAGAGTATTGAACAGTAAGGTTCAGAAGACAGAGGGACTATAGAGTATTGAACAGTAAGGTTCAGAGGACAGAGGGACTATAGAGTATAGAACAGTAAGGTTCAGAGGACAGAGGGACTATAGAGTATAGATCAGTAAGGTTCAGAGGACAGAGGACAGAGGGACTATAGAGTATAGAACAGTAAGGTTCAGAAGACAGAGGGACTATAGAGTATAGAACAGTAAGGTTCAGAGGACAGAGGGACTATAGAGTATAGAACAGTAAGGTTCAGAGGACAGAGGACAGAGGGACTATAGAGTATTGAACAGTAAGTTTCAGAGGACAGAGGGACTATAGAGTATAGAACAGTAAGGTTCAGAGGACAGAGGACAGAGGGACTATAGAGTAGAGAACAGTAAGGTTCAGAAGACAGAGGGACTATAGAGTATTGAACAGTAAGGTTCAGAAGACAGAGGGACTATAGAGTATAGAACAGTAAGGTTCAGAGGACAGAGGACAGAGGGACTATAGAGTATAGAACAGTAAGGTTCAGAAGACAGAGAGACTATAGAGTATAGAACAGTAAGGTTCAGAGGACAGAGGACAGAGGGACTATAGAGTATAGATCAGTAAGGTTCAGAGGACAGAGGACAGAGGGACTATAGAGTATAGAACAGTAAGGTTCAGAAGACAGAGGGACTATAGAGTATATAACAGTAAGGTTCAGAGGACAGAGGGACTATAGAGTATAGAACAGTAAGGTTCAGAGGACAGAGGACAGAGGGACTATAGAGTAGAGAACAGTAAGGTTCAGAAGACAGAGGGACTATAGAGTATTGAACAGTAAGGTTCAGAAGACAGAGGGACTATAGAGTATAGAACAGTAAGGTTCAGAGGACAGAGGACAGAGGGACTATAGAGTATAGAACAGTAAGGTTCAGAGGACAGAGGACAGAGGGACTATAGAGTAGAGAACAGTAAGGTTCAGAAGACAGAGGACAGAGGGACTATAGAGTATAGAACAGTAAGGTTCAGAAGACAGAGGGACTATAGAGTATAGAACAGTAAGGTTCAGAAGACAGAGGACATAGGGACTATAGAGTATAGAACAGTAAGGTTCAGAAGACAGAGGGACTATAGAGTATAGAACAGTAAGGTTCAGAAGACAGAGGACAGAGGACAGAGGGACTATAGAGTATAGAACAGTAAGGTTCAGAGGACAGAAGACAGAGGGACTATAGAGTATAGAACAGTAAGGTTCAGAAGACAGAGGGACTATAGAGTAGAGAACAGTAAGGTTCAGAAGACAGAGGGACTATAGAGTATAGAACAGTAAGGTTCAGAAGACAGAGAGACTATAGAGTATAGAACAGTACGGTTCAGAAGACAGAGGACAGAGGGACTATAGAGTATAGAACAGTAAGGTTCAGAGGACAGAGGACAGAGGGACTATAGAGTATAGAACAGTAAGGTTCAGAAGACAGAGGGACTATAGAGTATTGAACAGTAAGGTTCAGAGGACAGAGGGACTATAGAGTATAGAACAGTAAGGTTCAGAAGACAGAGGACAGAGGGACTATAGAGTATAGAACAGTAAGGTTCAGAGGACAGAGGACAGAGGGACTATAGAGTATAGAACAGTAAGGTTCAGAAGACAGAGGGACTATAGAGTAGAGAACAGTAAGGTTCAGAAGACAGAGGGACTATAGAGTAGAGAACAGTAAGGTTCAGAGGACAGAGCGACTATAGAGTATAGAACAGTAAGGTTCAGAGGACAGAGGACAGAGGGACTATAGAGTATAGAACAGTAAGGTTCAGAAGACAGAGGGACTATAGAGTATTGAACAGTAAGGTTCAGAGGACAGAGGGACTATAGAGTATAGAACAGTAAGGTTCAGAAGACAGAGGACAGAGGGACTATAGAGTATAGAACAGTAAGGTTCAGAGGACAGAGGACAGAGGGACTATAGAGTATAGAACAGTAAGGTTCAGAAGACAGAGGGACTATAGAGTAGAGAACAGTAAGGTTCAGAAGACAGAGGGACTATAGAGTAGAGAACAGTAAGGTTCAGAGGACAGAGGGACTATAGAGTAGAGAACAGTAAGTTTCAGAGGACAGAGGGACTATAGAGTATTGAACAGTAAGGTTCAGAGGACAGAGGACAGAGGGACTATAGAGTATTGAACAGTAAGGTTCAGAAGACAGAGGGACTATAGAGTATAGAACAGTAAGGTTCAGAGGACAGAGGACAGAGGGACTATAGAGTATAGAACAGTAAGGTTCAGAAGACAGAGAGACTATAGAGTATAGAACAGTAAGGTTCAGAGGACAGAGGACAGAGGGACTATAGAGTATAGATCAGTAAGGTTCAGAGGACAGAGGACAGAGGGACTATAGAGTATAGAACAGTAAGGTTCAGAAGACAGAGGGACTATAGAGTATATAACAGTAAGGTTCAGAGGACAGAGGGACTATAGAGTATAGAACAGTAAGGTTCAGAGGACAGAGGACAGAGGGACTATAGAGTAGAGAACAGTAAGGTTCAGAAGACAGAGGGACTATAGAGTATTGAACAGTAAGGTTCAGAAGACAGAGGGACTATAGAGTATAGAACAGTAAGGTTCAGAGGACAGAGGACAGAGGGACTATAGAGTATAGAACAGTAAGGTTCAGAGGACAGAGGACAGAGGGACTATAGAGTATAGAACAGTAAGGTTCAGAAGACAGAGGACAGAGGGACTATAGAGTATAGAACAGTAAGGTTCAGAAGACAGAGGGACTATAGAGTATAGAACAGTAAGGTTCAGAAGACAGAGGGACTATAGAGTATAGAACAGTAAGGTTCAGAAGACAGAGGACAGAGGACAGAGGGACTATAGAGTATAGAACAGTAAGGTTCAGAGGACAGAAGACAGAGGGACTATAGAGTATAGAACAGTAAGGTTCAGAAGACAGAGGGACTATAGAGTATAGAACAGTAAGGTTCAGAAGACAGAGGGACTATAGAGTATAGAACAGTAAGGCTCAGAAGACAGAGGACAGAGGGACTATAGAGTATAGAACAGTAAGGTTCAGAGGACAGAGGGACTATAGAGTATAGAACAGTAAGGTTCAGAGGACAGAAGACAGAGGGACTATAGAGTATAGAACAGTAAGGTTCAGAAGACAGAGGGACTATAGAGTATAGAACAGTAAGGTTCAGAGGACAGAAGACAGAGGGACTATAGAGTATAGAACAGTAAGGTTCAGAAGACAGAGGGACTATAGAGTATAGAACAGTAAGGTTCAGAGGACAGAAGACAGAGGGACTATAGAGTATAGAACAGTAAGGTTCAGAGGACAGAGGGACTATAGAGTAGAGAACAGTAAGGTTCAGAAGACAGAGGGACTATAGAGTAGAGAACAGTAAGGTTCAGAAGACAGAGGGACTATAGAGTAGAGAACAGTAAGGTTCAGAAGACAGAGGGACTATAGAGTAGAGAACAGTAAGGTTCAGAAGACAGAGGACAGAGGGACTATAGAGTATAGAACAGTAAGGTTCAGAGGACAGAAGACAGAGGGACTATAGAGTATAGAACAGTAAGGTTCAGAAGACAGAGGGACTATAGAGTAGAGAACAGTAAGGTTCAGAAGACAGAAGACAGAGGGACTATAGAGTATAGAACAGTAAGGTTCAGAAGACAGAGGACAGAGGGACTATAGAGTATAGAACAGTAAGGTTCAGAAGACAGAGGGACTATAGAGTATAGAACAGTAAGGTTCAGAAGACAGAGGACAGAGGGACTATAGAGTATTGAACAGTAAGGTTCAGAAGACAGAGAGACTATAGAGTATTGAACAGTAAGGTTCAGAAGACAGAGGGACTATAGAGTATAGAACAGTAAGGTTCAGAAGACAGAGGACAGAGGGACTATAGAGTATAGAACAGTAAGGTTCAGAGGACAGAGGACAGAGGGACTATAGAGTAGAGAACAGTAAGGTTCAGAAGACAGAGGACAGAGGGACTATAGAGTATAGAACAGTAAGGTTCAGAAGACAGAGGGACTATAGAGTATTGAACAGTAAGGTTCAGAAGACAGAGGACAGAGGGACTATAGAGTATTGAACAGTAAGGTTCAGAGGACAGAGGGACTATAGAGTATAGAACAGTAAGGTTCAGAAGACAGAGGACAGAGGGACTATGGAGTATAGAACAGTAAGGTTCAGAAGACAGAGGACAGAGGGACTATAGAGTATAGAACAGTAAGGTTCAGAAGACAGAGGACAGAGGGACTATAGAGTATAGAACAGTAAGGTTCAGAAGATAGAGGGACTATAGAGTATAGAACAGTAAGGTTCAGAAGACAGAGGGACTATAGAGTATAGAACAGTAAGGTTCAGAAGACAGAGGGACTATAGAGTATAGAACAGTAAGGTTCAGAAGACAGAGGGACTATAGAGTATAGAACAGTAAGGTTCAGAAGACAGAGGGACTATAGAGTATAGAACAGTAAGGTTCAGAGGACAGAGGACAGAGGGACTATAGAGTATAGAACAGTAAGGTTCAGAAGACAGAGGGACTATAGAGTATAGAACAGTAAGGTTCAGAAGACAGAGGGACTATAGAGTATAGAACAGTAAGGTTCAGAGGACAGAGGACAGAGGGACTATAGAGTATAGAACAGTAAGGTTCAGAAGACAGAGGGACTATAGAGTATAGAACAGTAAGGTTCAGAGGACAGAGGACAGAGGGACTATAGAGTATAGAACAGTAAGGTTCAGAAGACAGAGGGACTATAGAGTATAGAACAGTACACTACATGACCAAAAGTATGTGGACACCTGCCTGTCGAACGACTCATTCCAAAATCAGGGGCATTAATATGGAGTTGGCTGCCACCCATTGCTGCTATAACAGCCTCCACTCTTCTGGGAAGGCTTTCCACTAGATGTAGGAACATTGCTGCTATAACAGCCTCCACTCTTCTGGGAAGGCTTTCCACTAGATGTTGGAAAATTGCTGCGGGGAGTTGCTTCGTTTCAGCCACAAGAGCATTAGTGCACAAGAATATTAGGGCACTGATGTTGGCCGATTAAGTCTGGCTTGCAGTCAGCGTTCCAATTCTTACCAAAGGTGTTTCGATGGGGTTGAGGTCAGGGCTCTGTGCAGGCCAGTCAAGTTCTTCCACACTGATCTCAACTAACCATTTCCTTATAGACCTCGCTTTGTGCACCGGGGGCATTGTTATGCTGAAACAGGAAAGGGGCCTCCCCAAACTGTTGCAACAGAATTGTCTAGAATGTCATTGTATGTTGTAGCGTTAAGATTTCCCTTCACTGGAATTAAGGGGCCTGAACCATTAAAAACAGCCCCAGACCATTTTTCCTCCTCCACCAGACTTTACAGTTGGCACTATGCATTGGGGCAGGTAGCGTTCTCCTGGCATCTGCTAAACCCAGATTTGTCTGTCTGACTGCCAGAGGGTGAAGCGTGATTCATAACTCCAGAGAACGCGTTTCCACTGCTCCAGAGTCCAATGGCGGTGAGCTTTACACCACTCCAGCCAATGCTTGGTATTGCACACGGTGATATTAGGCTTGTGTGCGGCTGCTCGGCTATGGAAAACCATTTCATGAAGCTTCCGGAGGCAGTTTGGAACTCAGTAGTGAGTGTTGCAACCGAGGACAGACGATTTTTACGGGCTACGTACCCGTTCTGTGGGCTTGTGTGGCCTACCATTTCGCGGCTGAGCCGTTGTTGCTCCTAGATGTTTCCACTTCACAAAGCAGCACTTACAGCACTAGCAGGGTAGAAATTTGACAAGCTGACTTGTTGGAAAGGTGGCATCCTATGATGGTGCCATGTTGAAAGTCACTGAGCTCTTCAGTAAGGCCATTATACTGCCAACGTTTGTCTATGGAGATTGCATGGCTGGGTGCTCGATATTATACACCTGTGAGCAACTGGTGTGGCTGAAATAGCCGAATCCAGTAATTTAGAGGGGGTGTCCACATACTTTAGTATATATAGTATATATAGTATATATAGTATATATAGTGTCGGTAGGATGGAACATTATTGTATGTTGAATGGTGCTTAGTGTTTATTAAATCGTACCTGTATTTCAGAAGCTCTGGTGCATGTTTCGATTTTGCCTTGAACACAACCTGTAGAAAGACAAATGTCCTTTAAACCTCATATATATATTCTACTGTATCGCATGTTCTGTGTTTCTCTGTTGAAAGGGACGAAAAAAACAAGGCTTTCTCACTTCTGCTTTCTCTCTGTCCTAAAGACACCAAACATTCCTTTGAAACCTCTGGGTTCAGAATAGCTGAGTTCAAAGAAGTAGAACGGCCTTAAGCTACAGTTGCTCAGTTACAGTTGCTAGGCATCACAGCAGTACCAGTTGGAGTGTCTCTTGACCCTGCTAGAGCCACTAACATCTGCTAGAGCCACTAACATCTGCTAGAGCACTGACATCTGCTAGAGCCACTGAATGATACAAGTAATGCTTCTGTTGTAGGAGTGAGACATGTTTCTAGTCTTCAAACTAACTCCCTTTCTCTCCCACCAAACATCTCATCTCAACTCTCTTTCTCTCCCACCAAGTATCTCATCCCAACTCTCGTTCTCTCCCACCAAACATCTCATCCCAACTCTCTTTCTCTCCCACCAAGCATCTCATCCCAACTCTCTTTCTCTCCTACCAAACATCTCATCCCAACTCTCTTTCTCTCCCACCAAACATCTCATCTCAACTCTCTTTCTCTCCCACCAAACATCTCATCACAACTCTCTTTCTCTCCCACCAAACGTCTCCAGTCTGAGCAGGTCCTTTAGCCACAATAGGACTCCAGTCTGAGCAGCACAATGATGAGTCGTAAAGTGTTCTGTAGTCTAATTCAGTTTATGGAGCGTTTCACAAGCCAAGCTTTGAACAAATCATAAACTAGACAAAACTGTGTTGCAGCTCTTTGCTCCGGCGTCTGTGTCTGACTGCTGTGCCAAATGGTGGCCTTCACCCCCTGACCTCTAACACCTTACCTCTCAGAGAGACATGAGCTGTGTTCAAATACGCATAGTAACGCACTAACCGTACTATTTGTGATGTAAAATTAGCATGTACTATGTCGTATGCTTATTAGTCAGAGTAAGATATAATTAGCATGCTAAAGGTTCCCGGATGTTGTTCTACATCTGTCAAAATACGAAGTATACAAGCATTGGAAACATTTCCTTGCTTTTATGGCCCATAATGCAATTCTTCAGAAAATGGGTGTGGCTTCACAACATTTTCAGATTTGTTAGAAAATAGCGGAAAATATGCAACGAGAGCTAATTATGACAAATGTTAACAAAATGTTGAGTAATGTAATACTGTAATGACTTTTCAAATAAGTTACACATTATGTTGTTGGCTGGCAAAGCATATCATTACAGCAGTAATCAGTATGTACGTTACCGGTATGTTAGCTAGCTACCTAACGCTAGTTGTCTACTAATACATCGAACTTGCCAGTATATTAACTATATGCTATCTAACTAACTACCCAAAGTTTATTGACATGATTATTTACGTCATTCTTAGCTAAGTGGTATAGTTGTTGTGCGTTCTCAATGGTGCGTTTGTAAATTCACTCTGGCTATCTACTCTGATTTCAGAGCACTCTTGTCTGAGTGTGCCAGAGCGCAGAATAACTGATGAATTCATGAACGCTCAACACCAGATGAATATGGCCGGTGTCAGTAAAGGTCTGCAAAAAATATTAATTCAATTCTTGCCAGCAGCACAGTTACAGTCACCAATGCTCTGGATAACATGAAAACAGCCTAACTAGCTCTGCTAGGGAGAGTAGAATGGTCAGAGTGAGCTGTTCTCTCATTTGTGTCTGGAAGTACTTAGCAGGTTAGCCAGTTAGCTTGGGTGCTTGACTGCAGTTGTGAGGTCAGAATGCTCAGATCAACCCTACTCCTTGGCCAGAGCGTCCAGTGTGCATTCTGAATGCTCTGAATTTACCTAAGGGCAATCTGACAACGCTTTGAATTTACAAACGCCCAGAGCACATTCTGGCAATCCAGAGTGAATTTACAAACATACCCAAAGTCGTAAAATGTCTAGCTAGTAATTTGTTATGCTAACAAGCTAGCAAGAGGTTGCATAGCAACAGCATCAACTTCAGGTAGACAGGTGAAGCTAGTACGCTCAGCTGAAAGAATACCGTTCATTTACAGTATACTAAAATTAACTAATAGTCAGGGGACGATTTTAGCATGTAAATCTTGGTGAGGCAAACACTTTATTTTTATTTCTATGCAAAGCCACTACACAACACTAAACAAAACATTCATTGCACTATAACGGTGACAAACGGTGCCCACAAACTGTTAGGGCCTACATAAAGCTGTCCCAACCGCAGAGTCCAAACACCTTACCACTGCTACACTATCAGCGGAGCCTTGTCTGGCAGCGAAACAGTTCATTCAGCCTCATTTACTGCCTTCAAAAAAACATAGTTGATATGGCTGACTTACTTAAACAAATGTGGTTTCTAATGACAATTGAGATGTACAAACTATGGCATAAGGGGACGACAAGTGGATAAGAGGCAATCCATAATTTTAATTAAGACATTAATGATAGGATGGACGTAGTCAATTTAACTATTTGTTCAGCACTTTTGAAATATACAGCGAACAGAATTCAGAACCTGGGCTGTTCTTACAGTATTCTTCCTGTACACCAAGTCAGAACCATAGGATAAATAAAAGGGGGCATATAAACAGACAATGAAAGCTCTTACAATATTCAATGATTACATTTCTCTAAAACAGGCTATAGGCTACGTGTGCATCACCAAGCCAGAACAGTAGGCAAAATTATGGGGGGAAAAGTGACCAAATTATGAGGGTGAGGCACATGGGCTTACTACACAACATACACTTAGTATTACTTTCTTAGCTACAGACAGTATACATATATCCCTGGCATATTACATCATTTATGCAGCAGCTTACAATACATTTTTGGACTCACTTTGTACAGGAAGGTGGCGCGGCGGTCCTTCTTGTGGGCAAATTCTGTCAGCAAACTTTGTCATCAAAGCCTGTCATTCTCTGGATTTATGGTGCTTTCAAGACAACTGGGAACTCTGAAGAAAACAAGGTCGAATCATAACATCAGTGATCTTAAGGTCAGCACTCTAGAATGAGGCTTGAGTCCCCTACTTGGAATTCCGAGTTGGATGACTGTTCAAAATGAATTTTCCCAGTCTGAGCTGTTTTTCTTTCAAAGTTCCCAGTTGTCTTGAACTCACTGAAGTCTTATTTTCCAGTTCTGAGTTTCCAGTTGTTTTGGACACGGCAGAAGTCATGCTGGATTGACAGCAAGGCCAATGTTGAATGTTTATCTTCTTTAACCTTGGAAAAGATACCCTTAAACCCAGACTTGGGACCACACACCCACTCCACTGAATAGCAGGCTAGTAATTGCTTTGCAATGCTTGCAGTTAGCCACTGATTCCTTCCAAACCACTCATTGTTGCGATTTCCAACTTGTTGTGTAATGTTTATGTCCAATAGTTGATGAGCACCAATACGATTATCTATAATTTCTCTTAATTATTTATCTTCATATGACAAGGATTGAAAAGGATTTGCTTGTAGATTGTCGTCTTCATTCATGATGATGACTGCTAGTTTACTAGATAAGATTTTGAAAGTATGATGCTGACATGATCAGTCCAATCAAAGCTGCTGTAGATATCATGTGATTTGATGTAAATTTATCTGTGGCAAATGACCTTGAGCCTCCGTGGATGGGCACGTCTAATGCAACTCTATGGCAGCACCCAAGGGGCTTGAATTTTCGAGCTCTACCCTTAGATTTTGCGGTGACATGGTGTCCCCATGAGTGACAGAACGCTGAGCCAATCACAGCGCAACTAGAGAACATTACCAACCCCTACGCTCAGTATTTTCCACTGGCTGTCCCACCACCACAGAAAGCAGATCTAGGCTGAAACACCTGCATTTTGGAGCTGCCTCAGTCAGGAAAGCACTGATCTAGGCTGAAACACCTGCATTTTGAAGCTGCCTCAGTCAGGAAAGCACTGAGCTAGGCTGAAACACCTGCATTTTGGAGCTGCCTCAGTCAGGAAAGCACTGAGCTAGGCTGAAACACCTGCATTTTGGAGCTGCCTCAGTCAGGAAAGCACTGAGCTAGGCTGAAACACCTGCATTTTGGAGCTGCCTCAGTCAGGAAAGCACTGAGCTAGGCTGAAACACCTGCATTTTGGAGCTGCCTCAGTCAGGAAAGCACTGATCTAGGCTGAAACACCTGCATTTTGAAGCTGCCTCAGTCAGGAAAGCACTGAGCTAGGCTGAAACACCTGCATTTTGGAGCTGCCTCAGTCAGGAAAGCACTGAGCTAGGCTGAAACACCTGCATTTTGGAGCTGCCTCAGTCAGGAAAGCACTGAGCTAGGCTGAAACACCTGCATTTTGGAGCTGCCTCAGTCAGGCAAGCACTGAGCTAGGCTGAAACACCTGCATTTAGGAGCTGCCTCAGTCAGGAAAGCACTGAGCTAGGCTGAAACACCTGCATTTTGGAGCTGCCTCAGTCAGGAAAGCACTGAGCTAGGCTGAAACACCTGCATTTAGGAGCTGCCTCAGTCAGGAAAGCACTGAGCTAGGCTGAAACACCTGCATTTAGGAGCTGCCTCAGTCAGGAAAGCACTGAGCTAGGCTGAAACACCTGCATTTTGGAGCTGCCTCAGTCAGGAAAGCACTGAGCTAGGCTGAAACACCTGCATTTAGGAGCTGCCTCAGTCAGGAAAGCACTGAGCTAGGCTGAAACACCTGCATTTTGGAGCTGCCTCAGTCAGGAAAGCACTGAGCTAGGCTGAAACACCTGCATTTTGGAGCTGCCTCAGTCAGGAAAGCACTGAGCTAGGCTGAAACACCTGCATTTAGGAGCTGCCTCAGTCAGGAAAGCACTGAGCTAGGCTGAAACACCTGCATTTTGGAGCTGCCTCAGTCAGGAAAGCACTGAGCTAGGCTGAAACACCTGCATTTAGGAGCTGCCTCAGTCAGGAAAGCACTGAGCTAGGCTGAAACACCTGCATTTTGGAGCTGCCTCAGTCAGGAAAGCACTGAGCTAGGCTGAAACACCTGCATTTTGGAGCTGCCTCAGTCAGGAAAGCACTGAGCTAGGCTGAAACACCTGCATTTTGGAGCTGCCTCAGTCAGGAAAGCACTGAGCTAGGCTGAAACACCTGCATTTTGGAGCTGCCTCAGTCAGGAAAGCACTGAGCTAGGCTGAAACACCTGCATTTTGGAGCTGCCTCAGTCAGGAAAGCACTGAGCTAGGCTGAAACACCTGCATTTAGGAGCTGCCTCAGTCAGGAAAGCACTGAGCTAGGCTGAAACACCTGCATTTTGGAGCTGCCTCAGTCAGGAAAGCACTGAGCTAGGCTGAAACACCTGCATTTAGGAGCTGCCTCAGTCAGGAAAGCACTGAGCTAGGCTGAAACACCTGCATTTTGGAGCTGCCTCAGTCAGGAAAGCACTGAGCTAGGCTGAAACACCTGCATTTTGGAGCTGCCTCAGTCAGGAAAGCACTGAGCTAGGCTGAAACACCTGCATTTTGGAGCTGCCTCAGTCAGGAAAGCACTGAGCTAGGCTGAAACACCTGCATTTTGGAGCTGCCTCAGTCAGGAAAGCACTGAGCTAGGCTGAAACACCTGCATTTAGGAGCTGCCTCAGTCAGGAAAGCACTGAGCTAGGCTGAAACACCTGCATTTTGGAGCTGCCTCAGTCAGGAAAGCACTGAGCTAGGCTGAAACACCTGCATTTTGGAGCTGCCTCAGTCAGGAAAGCACTGAGCTAGGCTGAAACACCTGCATTTAGGAGCTGCCTCAGTCAGGAAAGCACTGAGCTAGGCTGAAACACCTGCATTTTGGAGCTGCCTCAGTCAGGAAAGCACTGAGCTAGGCTGAAACACCTGCATTTAGGAGCTGCCTCAGTCAGGAAAGCACTGAGCTAGGCTGAAACACCTGCATTTTGGAGCTGCCTCAGTCAGGAAAGCACTGAGCTAGGCTGAAACACCTGCATTTTGGAGCTGCCTCAGTCAGGAAAGCACTGAGCTAGGCTGAAACACCTGCATTTTGGAGCTGCCTCAGTCAGGAAAGCACTGAGCTAGGCTGAAACACCTGCATTTTGGAGCTGCCTCAGTCAGGCAAGCACTGAGCTAGGCTGAAACACCTGCATTTAGGAGCTGCCTCAGTCAGGAAAGCACTGAGCTAGGCTGAAACACCTGCATTTTGGAGCTGCCTCAGTCAGGAAAGCACTGAGCTAGGCTGAAACACCTGCATTTAGGAGCTGCCTCAGTCAGGAAAGCACTGAGCTAGGCTGAAACACCTGCATTTAGGAGCTGCCTCAGTCAGGAAAGCACTGAGCTAGGCTGAAACACCTGCATTTTGGAGCTGCCTCAGTCAGGAAAGCACTGAGCTAGGCTGAAACACCTGCATTTAGGAGCTGCCTCAGTCAGGAAAGCACTGAGCTAGGCTGAAACACCTGCATTTTGGAGCTGCCTCAGTCAGGAAAGCACTGAGCTAGGCTGAAACACCTGCATTTTGGAGCTGCCTCAGTCAGGAAAGCACTGAGCTAGGCTGAAACACCTGCATTTAGGAGCTGCCTCAGTCAGGAAAGCACTGAGCTAGGCTGAAACACCTGCATTTTGGAGCTGCCTCAGTCAGGAAAGCACTGAGCTAGGCTGAAACACCTGCATTTAGGAGCTGCCTCAGTCAGGAAAGCACTGAGCTAGGCTGAAACACCTGCATTTTGGAGCTGCCTCAGTCAGGAAAGCACTGAGCTAGGCTGAAACACCTGCATTTTGGAGCTGCCTCAGTCAGGAAAGCACTGAGCTAGGCTGAAACACCTGCATTTTGGAGCTGCCTCAGTCAGGAAAGCACTGAGCTAGGCTGAAACACCTGCATTTTGGAGCTGCCTCAGTCAGGAAAGCACTGAGCTAGGCTGAAACACCTGCATTTTGGAGCTGCCTCAGTCAGGAAAGCACTGAGCTAGGCTGAAACACCTGCATTTAGGAGCTGCCTCAGTCAGGAAAGCACTGAGCTAGGCTGAAACACCTGCATTTTGGAGCTGCCTCAGTCAGGAAAGCACTGAGCTAGGCTGAAACACCTGCATTTAGGAGCTGCCTCAGTCAGGAAAGCACTGAGCTAGGCTGAAACACCTGCATTTTGGAGCTGCCTCAGTCAGGAAAGCACTGAGCTAGGCTGAAACACCTGCATTTTGGAGCTGCCTCAGTCAGGAAAGCACTGAGCTAGGCTGAAACACCTGCATTTTGGAGCTGCCTCAGTCAGGAAAGCACTGAGCTAGGCTGAAACACCTGCATTTTGGAGCTGCCTCAGTCAGGAAAGCACTGAGCTAGGCTGAAACACCTGCATTTAGGAGCTGCCTCAGTCAGGAAAGCACTGAGCTAGGCTGAAACACCTGCATTTTGGAGCTGCCTCAGTCAGGAAAGCACTGAGCTAGGCTGAAACACCTGCATTTTGGAGCTGCCTCAGTCAGGAAAGCACTGAGCTAGGCTGAAACACCTGCATTTAGGAGCTGCCTCAGTCAGGAAAGCACTGAGCTAGGCTGAAACACCTGCATTTTGGAGCTGCCTCAGTCAGGAAAGCACTGAGCTAGGCTGAAACACCTGCATTTAGGAGCTGCCTCAGTCAGGAAAGCACTGAGCTAGGCTGAAACACCTGCATTTTGGAGCTGCCTCAGTCAGGAAAGCACTGAGCTAGGCTGAAACACCTGCATTTTGGAGCTGCCTCAGTCAGGAAAGCACTGAGCTAGGCTGAAACACCTGCATTTTGGAGCTGCCTCAGTCAGGAAAGCACTGAGCTAGGCTGAAACACCTGCATTTTGGAGCTGCCTCAGTCAGGAAAGCACTGAGCTAGGCTGAAACACCTGCATTTAGGAGCTGCCTCAGTCAGGAAAGCACTGAGCTAGGCTGAAACACCTGCATTTTGGAGCTGCCTCAGTCAGGATAGCAAAGAAGAGACCAAGTCTGCAGGTGGCTTTATTGACTCAATTATGTTGATGATTTTTTTACAATGTTTGCAAACTGATATGTGACACGTATTAATGCCAAAATAACATGCAAAACTGTGGGTCGCCACTGCTAATAGTATATAGTATGCCGTATACAGTATGTTGGTATGGGTTTTGGAACACAGCTATGGTCTCATCTCTGGCCTCAACAACCTACAACTTGACTGGTCTCATACATGTGGATCTGCTCCACTTGTAACAGTGTTGCTTCCTGTCTGCCCAGAGCTGGGCCGAAAACAGAGACCGTCGGCACACAACAACACTCACCACCCATTCTTGAGTCACAGTTGACGTCACTGCACGATATCGATAGATTTGCTACCGGTGCGCCATAGTTAACTAGCTAGCTATTTCACATGGACTACATTCACATGTGCTAAAACAGAGGCAGGATCCACACAGAGACAGGGTGTACTGACTCAACTGTGCTAAACTCACCTGTGCGAAATAGAGGTTCATGAGGCTGAGGGTGAAGAACTGCAGGCATACAGGGTAACAGTAGAGCAGCCAGAAGGTGAATGGTCCCAGTGTGTTGGCTGTCACAAAGTTTCTGAAGTAGAAGGAGAAGAGGACGGCCCTCAATGCAGCCCACAGCAGACACAGGAAGAGAAACACTGTCTGGTAGCTGAACCTCTTGTGTTTGTAGCGCAGCACCATCCACAGCTGTAGATAGATGAAGAGGAACAGCAGGGAGTAGAAGACAGTGTAGACCACAGTGAGACCTAGCTTCACGTAAGGGGATACAGCCGGGGTCAAGGTGGGGGGAGGGAGGGACTCGTTGGTACCCAGGGGAGACAGGAGGGATAGATCCCTCACCTGGGCCTCCATGACCACCTGGTCTGGCTGGTTCTCACTTGGTTGCCCCTGGATCTCCTAGGTACAGTCGGGGCCTCTCCTCTCCCTGGCTGGTTTTACCAGGGTTTTCCCTGGATCTCCTAGGTACAGTGGGGGCCTCTTCTTCCCTCCCTGGCTGGTTCTCACTTGGCTGCCCCTGGATCTCCTAGCCACAGTGGGGGCCTCTCCTTTCCTCCTCTTCTTTCTTCCTTCTATTCCTCTCCTTCGGTGCACTGTAGTGACGGTTCCTCCTCTCACGAGCCGTCCTCTGTCTCTCTCTTTCAGCCTGGGCTACAGCACGACAACACAGACACAGCTCTCTCTCTTTCGCCTAACAGAGCAGGAGGCAGAGAGCGAATGCGCAGAGAGAAATGTGTGAGTGAATGGGGGTGTCAGGCTCTAAGAGGAAAGAAAAGAATGGAGGGTGAATGGAGAAGAGGAGAAGTGGAGGAGGGGGTATAAAGAATAACAAGCTAGACTTCCTGCAGCAGGGAGAGGAGAGCCGAGCCAGTGGCTGAACGCTGAGGCACATGATCTGTGTGGAGAATGAGGTGTTTATCAGGCGACAGGCTGGAGGCTGGGTCTGTGGGCAGGATGCTACAGTTACAGTACAGTAGGCTGTGCTGGACTTTGAGTTTAGAGAGAGAAGAGAAGTGGGGAGAGAGGAAGAGGGCAATCCATTCCCTGGTTCATTACGCTATACGCTACGTAGTCAGCTGACGCAGGCTACTGTACCTTTAACCCTGGACTGGAGCTTCCCACCACTGACTGACTGAACCCCTGGGACTGGAGCTTCCAACCACTGACTGACTGAACCTCTGGGACTGGAGCTTCCAACCACTGACTGAACTACCCTGGGTGGAGCTTCCAACCACTGACTGAACTCCCCTGGGACTGGAGCTTCTCACCACTGACTGAACCCCTGGGACTGGAGCTTCCCACCACTGACTGAACCCCTGGGACTGGAGCTTCCCACCACTGACTGACTGAACTCCTCTGGGACTGGAGCTTCCAACCACTGACTGACTGAACTCCTCTGGGACTGGAGCTTCCAACCACTGACTGAACTACCCTGGGACTGGAGCTTCCAACCACTGACTGAACTCCCCTGGGCCTGGAGCTTCCAACCACTGACTGAACTCCCCTGGGACTGGAGCTTCCAACCACTGACTGAACTCCCCTGAGACTGGAGCTTCCAACCACTGACTGAACTCCCCTGGGACTGGAGCTTCCCACCACTGACTGACTGAACTCCTCTGGGACTGGAGCTTCCAACCACTGACTGAACTCCTCTGGGACTGGAGCTTCCCACTACTGACTGACTGAACTCGGAGCCGCCCCAGATCGGATGGCTTTATTATCATGAAGATAATATTTTGTTTCCCAAAGCCAACCAAACATGTATTTGTTGTGCTCTTATGTCTCTCTGTTTGTGTGATTCCGGTTCTATTGTGGTTGCAGTAGAACATTCATTACATAGAACCTACTTTGCTTTCAGGGTTCTGTACTGACTCAGTCTAAGATGCTCTCCAGGACTAGACTTAATGTGTCCGGGAAACCGGCCAGATGAATTCCAGAGGCATGACCAGGAGCAGGGGAACTCGGAGCAGGGGACTGTGTTAGCGGGAGGGTCTCTCTCCAACCCAGAGTGCTTTGGGCTGTCCAGAGAGTACAGAACGCTAGCAGGAGCAGGGTTTGTTATGGTTGGTATATTATCGTGTCACAGGACGACAGGGGCATGTGAATGTCAGGACAGTCATGGTCTACAGGTCAGTTTAAATGACCTTTGACTCGGTCAGTAAATGTTTACTGTCTCAGAAACGTTCATTGCTCAGACGACAGACAGCAGGAATGAGGCCCTGGTCATTCATTTTCCTGCGCTCGTATAGACACTCAAGGTCTCCCTACCAATTGGCACTTTCTTCCCTTCTTATTTTTTTTTTTGTATTTATTATGGATCCCCATTAGTACCTGCCAAGGCAGCAACTACTCTTCCTGGGGTTTATTATGGATCCCCATTAGTTCCTGCCAAGGCAGCAACTACTCTTCCTGGGGTTTATTATGGATCCCCATTAGTTTCTGCCAAGGCAGCAGCTACTCTTCCTGGGGTTTATTATGGATCCCCATTAGTTCCTGCCAAGGCAGCAGCTACTCTTCCTGGGGTTTATTATGGATCCCCATTAGTTCCTGCCAAGGCAGCAGCTACTCTTCCTGGGGTTTATTATGGATCCCCATTAGTTCCTGCCAAGGCAGCAGCTACTCTTCCTGGGGTTTATTATGGATCCCCATTAGTTCCTGCCAAGGCAGCAGCTACTCTTCCTGGGGTTTATTATGGATCCCCATTAGTTCCTGCCAAGGCAGCAGCTACTCTTCCTGGGGTTTATTATGGATCCCCATTAGTTCCTGCCAAGGCAGCAGCTACTCTTCCTGGGGTTTATTATGGATCCCCATTAGTTCCTGCCAAGGCAGCAACTACTCTTCCTGGGGTTTATTATGGATCCCCATTAGTTCCTGCCAAGGCAGCAGCTACTCTTCCTGGGGTTTATTGTGGATCCCCATTAGTTCCTGCCAAGGCAGCAGCTACTCTTCCTGGGGTTTATTATGGATCCCCATTAGTTCCTGCCAAGGCAGCAGCTACTCTTCCTGGGGTTTATTATGGATCCCCATTAGTTCCTGCCAAGGCAGCAGCTACTCTTCCTGGGGTTTATTATGGATCCCCATTAGTTCTTGCCAAGGCAGCAGCTACTCTTCCTGGGGTTTATTATGGATCCCCATTAGTTTCTGCCAAGGCAGCAGCTACTCTTCCTGGGGTTTGTTATGGATCCCCATTAGTTCCTGCCAAGGCAGCAGCTACTCTTCCTGGGGTTTATTATGGATCCCCATTAGTTCCTGCCAAGGCAGCAGCTACTCTTCCTGGGGTTTGTTATGGATCCCCATTAGTTCCTGCCAAGGCAGCAGCTACTCTTCCTGGGGTTTATTATGGATCCCCATTAGTTCCTTCCAAGGCAGCAGCTACTCTTCCTGGGGTTTATTATGGATCCCCATTAGGTCCTGCCAAGGCAGCAGCTACTCTTCCTGGGGTTTATTATGGATCCCCATTAGTTCCTGCCAAGGCAGCAGCTACTCTTCCTGGGGTTTATTATGGATCCCCATTAGTTCCTGCCAAGGCAGCAGCTACTCTTCCTGGGGTTTATTATGGATCCCCATTAGTTCCTGCCAAGGCAGCAGCTACTCTTCCTGGGGTTTATTATGGATCCCCATTAGTTCCTGCCAAGGCAGCAGCTACTCTTCCTGGGGTTTATTATGGATCCCCATTAGTTCCTGCCAAGGCAGCAGCTACTCTTCCTGGGGTTTATTATGGATCCCCATTAGTTCCTGCCAAGGCAGCAGCTACTCTTCCTGGGGTTTATTATGGATCCCCATTAGTTCCTGCCATGGTAGCAGCTACTCTTCCTGGGGTTTATTATGGATCCCCATTAGTTCCTGCCAAGGCAGCAGCTACTCTTCCTGGGGTTTATTATGGATCCCCATTAGTTCCTGCCAAGGCAGCAGCTACTCTTCCTGGGGTTTATTATGGATCCCCATTAGTTCCTGCCAAGGCAGCAACTACTCTTCCTGGGGTTTATTATGGATCCCCATTAGTTTCTGCCAAGGCAGCAGCTACTCTTCCTGGGGTTTATTATGGATCCCCATTAGTTTCTGCCAAGGCAGCAGCTACTCTTCCTGGGGTTTGTTATGGATCCCCATTAGTTTCTGCCAAGGCAGCAGCTACTCTTCCTGGGGTTTGTTATGGATCCCCACTAGTTTCTGCCAAGGCAGCAGCTACTCTTCCTGGGGTTTATTATGGATCCCCATTAGTTCCTGCCAAGGCAGCAGCTACTCTTCCTGGGGTTTATTATGGATCCCCATTAGTTCCTGCCAAGGCAGCAGCTACTCTTCCTGGGGTTTATTATGGATCCCCATTAGTTCCTGCCAAGGCAGCAGCTACTCTTCCTGGGGTTTGTTATGGATCCCCATTAGTTTCTGCCAAGGCAGCAGCTACTCTTCCTGGGGTTTGTTATGGATCCCCATTAGTTTCTGCCAAGGCAGCAGCTACTCTTCCTGGGGTTTATTATGGATCCCCATTAGTTCCTGCCAAGGCAGCAGCTACTCTTCCTGGGGTTCAGCAAAATTAAGTCTGTTATACAATTTAAAAAACTTACAATACATTCACAACATATTTATCAACACATTAAGTGTGTGCCCTCAGGCCCCTACTCTACATATCTACAACACATAATCCATGTGTATGTGTGTGTATAGTGTGTATGTTATCATGTGTGTATGCATGTGCACTACTACTATACAAGGGCCCTATGCACAGCCTAAAACAAACTGTTTAGTATACCAGCCACTGGGGCAGTTAGATTAAAAAAATATGCACCAGCCACTGGGGCAATTAGATTAAAAATTATGTACCAGCCACTGGGGCAATTAGATTAAAAAATATATACCAGCCACTGGGGCAGTTAGATATAAGACATATACCAGCCACTGGGGCAGTTAGATATAAGATATATACCAGCCACTGGGGCAGTTAGATATAAGATATATACCAGCCACTGGGGCAGTTAGATATAAGATATATACCAGCCACTGGGGCAGTTAGATATAAGATATATACCAGCCACTGGGGCAGTTAGATATAAGATATATACCAGCCACTGGGGCAGTTAGATATAAGATATATACCAGCCACTGGGGCAGTTAGATATAAGATATATACCAGCCACTGGGGCAGTTAGATATAAGATATATACCAGCCACTGGGGCAGTTAGATATAAGATATATACCAGCTGTGTTTTTACCAGCCAAAATATATATTTCTTTGTAATTACACAAAGAAATACAACAACAAAAAACAGATGAGCATGCTTAGTAATGTTTCTAATACAATAAATGTATTACTAGTAAGAAGTAATGTGGTATTTTTCTCAATGTAATGGAATATTATGTACCTTAGTGTTTTAACCAAAATATCCCAGAGGAACATGCTCAGCTGCCTCTTTAAGGAACATGCTCAGCTGCCCCTTTAAGGAACATGCTCAGCTGCCCCTTTAAGGAACATGCTCAGCTGCCCCTGCGTTACCTCGCAGATTCACTGTGTCGTCCTCAAGTGTGCGACATTATCTCTTCGCTAGCAGTGGAAGGAAACCTAAACGACGAACAGCAACCTAGCTTATGAAGAAGACTATGTAAATAGAAACACAGGGACAAAGTCTCACTTAAGTAGAGTTTCGAGTAAATTAGACCAACTTTTATGCTTGCACACATTGCTTCTAAAAACGAGTCTTTCAACACGTAACTCACAGTGTTGCTGCGCGATATCTATAACGTTAGGATTCACATTCTTTGTTCGTTACCAGCATGAAACAAAACGACACAAATACTGAGAAAACAGCTACTGCAGCATTTATTTACCTATAAATCACAACGCGTACATGTGGCCATACTTGACTTGACTATTGTATGAAACGCCCACACTGTAGAAGCCAATGCCAAGACCTACTACACACATTTGGAAGGTGGCAGGCGTTCATTTTAGGTTCTGGCCCTTTGGGCCTTGGTCAAAAGTAGTGCACTATATAGGGAATAGCATTTGGCATCGATAGTTTCTGTTAAGAGGGATTACCTGTTTTATTTACATACTGTTAGGACATCCAGAACTGTAAAGAGAGCAGTTCGGTTCTGATTGGCTCTATATGCAGGTTATATATGCAGGTTATATGCAACCCCTTGGGTTGTGCCGTGGCGGAGATCTTTGTGGGCTATACTCAGCCTTGTCTCAGGATGGTAAGTTGGTGGTTGAAGATATCCCTCTAGTGGTGTGGGGGCTGTGCTTTGGCAAAGTGGGTGGGGTTATATCCTTCCTGTTTGGCCCTGTCCGGGGGTGTCCTCGGATGGGGCCACAGTGTCTCCTGACCCCTCCTGTCTCAGCCTCCAGTATTTATGCTGCAGTAGTTTATGTGTCGGGGGGCTGGGGTCAGTTTGTTATATCTGGAGTACTTCTCCTGTCCTATTCGGTGTCCTGTGTGAATCTAAGTGTGCGTTCTCTAATTCTCTCCTTCTCTCTTTCTTTCTCTCTCTCGGAGGACCTGAGCCCTAGGACCATGCCCCAGGACTACCTGACATGATGACTCCTTGCTGTCCCCAGTCCACCTGGCCATGCTGCTGTTCCAGTTTCAACTGACCTGAGCCCTAGGACCATGCCCCAGGACTACCTGACATGATGACTCCTTGCTGTCCCCAGTCTACCTGGCCATGCTGCTGCTCCAGTTTCAACTTCCACCTGACTGTGCTGCTGCTCTAGTTTCAACTGTTCTGCCTTATTATTATTCGACCATGCTGGTCATTTATGAACATTGAACATCTTGACCATGTTCTGTTATAATCTCCACCCGGCACAGCCAGAAGAGGACTGGCCACCCCACATAGCCTGGTTCCTCTCTAGGTTTCTTCCTAGGTATTGGCCTTTCTAGGGAGTTTTTCCTAGCCACCGTGCTTCTCCACCTGCATTGCTTGCTGTTTGGGGTTTTAGGCTGGGTTTCTGTACAGCACTTTGAGATATCAGCTGATGTACGAAGGGCTATATAAATAAATTTGATTTGATTTGATTTGAATAAAGAATCACATACACTATACTTATCAAGTATTTTCCAGTTGTTCACTGAAGAATTGCGACATCTCTTAGATTTACACAGCGGATGTGACTCATACTGTACAAAATCATGTGTCTCTACTGTCTACTAACTGTGTTGACAGGAAGATGTGTTTTGAAACCATATGTCCCAAATGGCACCATATTCCCTATCTAGAGCACTACTTTAGACCAGAGCCCAAAAGGACTATATAGGGAATAGGTTGCCATTTGCACCCTTCCTCTTTAATGTTGCATTTATAAACAAGACAACGGCTGTGGTCCAACAAAAACATGAGGGGAGACAGAGAGAACGGGAGAGAGAGGGGGAGGGAGAGAGAGAGGAGAGAGAGAGAGAGACAGAGGAGAGAGAGAGACAGAGAGAACAGGAGAGAGAGAGGGAGGGAGGGAGAGAATGGGAGAGAGGAGAGAGAGTGAGACAGAGAGAACGGGAGAGAGAGGAGAGAGAACGGGAGAGAGGAGAGAGAGACAGAGAGAACGGGAGAGAGGAGAGAGAGAACGGGAGAGAGGAGAGAGAGAACGGGAGAGAGAGGGGGAGGGAGAGAGAGAGGAGAGAGAGAGAGAGAGACAGAGGAGAGAGAGAGACAGAGAGAACAGGAGAGAGAGAGGGAGGGAGGGAGAGAATGGGAGAGAGGAGAGAGAGTGAGACAGAGAGAACGGGAGAGAGAGGAGAGAGAACGGGAGAGAGAGACAGAGAGAATGGGAGAGAGGAGAGAGAACGGGAGAGAGGAGAGAGAGAACGGGAGAGAGAGAGACAAAGAGGGAGGGAGAGATACAGAGAGAGAGAGATTTTGCCCTTGTGTCCACAGTTTTCGATCCATTTTTTGAAAATCCTATCAGTTTTCCACGTTTAAGTCATCACATAGATGTTGTTGTTGTTGAAATGACGTAGAAACAGCGTTGATTCAACAACAAAAATTGCCCAGTGGGAGTGGACTGGTTCCCAGGCAACATGGCAGCCCTGTGGTGCCTTGGCGACTCATAAATAACTGGCTGACCGTTACAGGACATTACTGACCTCAGAATGATGTCAACTCAATCAGACGGGTTCCAACGTCACCATAACGTCTCAGTGTAACTTCACTATTTAGCCACAGTGACTGTAAACAATCTCAGCATCTTGGCTTTGATTGATGTTATTTAAAAAATATCCTACTATCCTTGAGTCTCACAAACCATCTCAGAAAAGGCTCTAGGAATCCTGTTAAAACCTGCTATAAAACAACAACAAACGCTTCTCAGCCCCTGAAAGTTTATCTCAGCTGGTAGTCAAGACAGTTTGAGGTACCACAAAGGAAAGATGATGACGCTCATTGACAATGTTTAAAATGATGGGGAATAACCAATCATGATGAGACATCAGCAGCTGTGAACTCTATCACACTTCCCGAACCACAGTGAAAGTGACATCAAATGGTGCAATGGTAAAACGCTGGATCTAATTATTGCCAAATATGTTAGCATGCATAATATACACAATACCAGTCAAAAGTTTGGACACACCGACTCATTCAAGGGGTTTTCTTTATTTGTACTATTTTCTACATTGTAGAATAGTAGTGAAGACATCAAAACAAGGAAATAACACATATGGAATCATGTAGTAACCAAAAAAGTGTTAAACACATCAAAATATATTTTATATTTGAGATTCTTCTGAGTTTATTTCTTCACCTCGTCAGTCTGACACCTTTTCGGGGCGTGGCACAATTTATAAGAGATAGATTCTCTTATAACTCCTAAAATCACATTCCTATCTTTAAAAAAGAATGTCCGAATTGTTCATATTATATGCAAAATACTTTTCAAGTTACAGTATTTCCTTGATAATCTTTTTAATGACATCACAAAATAAAACCCAGTATGACATTAGCTCCCCACTGACAATACCCCACATTCTTATGTTATTATTGTTCTGGTATTCACGTTTGACCGTAAGAGCTTTGCTGGGAAAACTGTCTGTGAAACAAAGAACATTCCTTGAGTCAAATACTGGAGGGGGAGATAAAGTCTCCTTCTGTAATTTATGACAGGGTGTGAAGTGTCAACCCCCCCCCCCCCCTTAGTTAAATCGTTAGTTAAATAGTTAGTTAAATCATTAGTTAAATCGTTAGTTAAATGGTTAGTTAAATGGTTAGTTAAATGGTTAGTTAAATTGTTAGTTAAATAGTTAGTTAAATCGTTAGTTAAATAGTTAGTTAAACAGTTAGTTAAATCGTTAGTTAAATAGTTAGTTAAATAGTTAGTTAAATAGTTAGTTAAATCGTTAGTTAAATCGTTAGTTAAATAGTTAGTTAAATAGTTAGTTAAACAGTTAGTTAAATCGTTAGTTAAATAGTTAGTTAAATAGTTAGTTAAATCGTTAGTTAAATAGTTAGTGCTTATTGACTCTGTACTGATAACCCCTTGTATATAGCCTGGTTATCATTACTAATTGACTCTGTACTGATAACCCCTTGTATATAGCCTAGTTATCATTACTCATTGACTCTGTACTGATAACCCCTTGTATATAGCCTGGTTATCATTACTAATTGACTCTGAACTGATAACCCCTTGTATATAGCCTGGTTATCATTACTAATTGACTCTGTACTGATAACCCCTTGTATATAGCCTGGTTATCATTACTAATTGACTCTGTACTGATAACCCCTTGTATATAGCCTGGTTATCATTACTAATTGACTCTGTACTGATAACCCCTTGTATATAGCCAGGTTATCGTTACTAATTGACTCTGTACTGATAACCCCTTGTACATAGCCTGGTTATCATTACTGATTGACTCTGTACTGATAACCCCTTGTATATAGCCCGGTTATCATTACTAATTGACTCTGTACTGATAACCCCTTGTATATAGACTGGTTATCATTACTAATTGACTCTGTACTGATAACCGCCTGTATATAGCCTGGTTATCATTACTAATTGACTCTGTACTGATAACCCCTTGTATATAGCCTGGTTATCGTTACTAATTGACTCTGTACTGATAACCCCTTGTATATAGCCTGGTTATCATTGCTAATTGACTCTGTACTGATAACCCCTTGTATATAGCCTGGTTATCATTACTAATTGACTCTGTACTGATAACCCCTTGTATATAGCCTGGTTATCATTACTAATTGACTCTGAACTGATAACCCCTTGTATATAGCCTGGTTATCATTACTCATTGACTCTGTACTGATAACCCCTTGTATATAGCCTGGTTATCGTTACTCATTGGCTCTGTACTGATAACCCCTTGTATATAGCCTGGTTATCATTACTCATTGACTCTGTACTGATAACCCCTTGTATATAGCCTGGTTATCATTACTAATTGACTCTGTACTGATAACCCCTTGTATATAGCCTGGTTATCGTTACTCATCATGTATTTATTTATACTTGTATTATTATGTGTCATTACTTTTCTATTAGTTCTCTATTTTCTTTATTTCTTAGTTGTTGGGACCCATAAGTCAGCATTTCACTGTTAGTCTACACCTGTTGTTTATGAAGCATTTCACTGTTAGTCTACACCTGTTGTTTATGAAGCATTTCACTGTTAGTCTACACCTGTTGTTTATGAAGCATTTCACTGTTAGTCTACACCTGTTGTTTATGAAGCATTTCACTGTTAGTCTACACCTGTTGTTTATGAAGCATTTCACTGTTAGTCTACACCTGTTGTTTATGAAGCATTTCACGGTTAGTCTACACCTGTTGTTTATGAAGCATTTCACTGTTAGTCTACACCTGTTGTTTATGAAGCATTTCACTGTTAGTCTACACCTGTTGTTTATGAAGCATTTCACTGTTAGTCTACACCTGTTGTTTATGAAGCATTTCACTGTTAGTCTACACCTGTTGTTTATGAAGCATTTCACTGTTAGTCTACACCTGTTGTTTATGAAGCATTTCACTGTTAGTCTACACCTGTTGTTTATGAAGCATTTCACTGTTAGTCTACACCTGTTGTTTATGAAGCATTTCACTGTTAGTCTACACCTGTTGTTTATGAAGCATGTGACAAATACATATTTTTTTCATTGTATTTTGTAAATGTGTACTTTTCATAATATTACGCATACTGATATACCAACACACTCGTCACTCCCGTTCAACAACTCATAATGTAGGTCTGGATTATTTCAGGGTTGATCATATTGAAGTATTTTAACATTATTTCAAATCCAAAGCAGTTGCCTGTCTATGGCGCAGGAACCACTGACTATATTTACATTCTCACAGTACTACGAATATTAGCTCATATCCCGGGTTAAGGTCTTATTCAGAATAAACTGATTTCATGCACCTTTGATATCCCACTCACAACTATCTGTCACACCCTGATCTGTTTCACCTGTCTTTGTGCTTGTCTACACCCCCCTCCAGGTGTCTCACCCTGATCTGTTTCACCTGTCTTTGTGCTTGTCTCCACCCCCCTCCAGGTCCCCATTATCCCCAGGGTATTTACTCCTGTGTTCTCTGTTTGTCTGTTGCCAGTTCGTCTTGTCAAGCTTGCCAGCGTGTTTGTCCAAGCTCCTGTTTTTTTCCCTAGTCTCTGTTCTTCTAGTCCTCCCGGTTCTGACGTCTTGCCTTATTTGACACTAAGCCCGCCTGCCTGACCTGGAGCCTGCCTGACCTGGAGCCTGCCTGACCATTCAGCCTATCCTGACAACAGAAACATGTTGGATCATTTTGAGCCTTCCTGACCTCGAGCCTGCCTGACCTTGAGCCTGCCTGACCATTCAGCCTACCTGACCTCGAGCCTGCCTGACCTTTCAGCCTGCCTGACCTCGAGCCTGCCTGACCATTCAGCCTGCCTGACCTCGAGCCTGCCTGACCTCGAGCCTGCCTGACCTTGAGCCTGCCTGAGCATTCAGCCTGCCTGACCTCGAGCCTGCCTGACCTTTCAGCCTGCCTGACCTCGAGCCTGCCTGACCATTCAGCCTGCATGGCCTCGAGCCTGCCTGACCTCAAGCCTGACTGACCTCGAGCCTGCCTGATCTCGAGCCTGCCTGCCGCCCTGTACCGTTTGGAACTCTGACCTGTTTTACGAACTTTTGCCAGTCCACGACCTGCCTCCTGCATGCCCCTTGTTGTTCAATAAATATGTCATCTTTTGTCTTGTCTTCTGTCATTATATGTTGCCCTAGAAGACTAAATCAACCCAAAAGCTCACCAGAATAATGTCATCATTCGACAGAAGGAATTAATCATCTGTAGGTTTTGTCTTTCATTTCTACTTCTCTCTCGGAGGGAAGACGTTTAGGGTGCGGGGAGATTTCCAGTGCATCATTTACAAAATCAGCTGTTGACCGGTTTTAAGTCAATTGAAAGCTGTGAAAATGATCCAACATGTTTCTGATAGTATTTCAGTATGTCTTGGGGTGGCAGGTAGCCTAGTGGTTAGAGTGTAGGGGCGGCAGGTAGTCTAGTGGTTAGAGTGTAGGGGGGGCAGGTAGCCTAGTGGTTAGAGTGTAGGGGCGGCAGGTAGTCTAGTGGTCAGAGTGTAGGGGGGGGCAGGTAGCCGAGTGGTTAGAGTGTGGGGAGGCAGGTAGCCTGGTGGTTAGAGTATAGGGGTGGCAGGTAGCCTAGTGGTTAGAGTGTAGGGGCGGCAGGTAGCCTGGTGGTTAGAGTGTAGGGGCGGCAGGTAGCCTAGTGGATAGAGTGTAATGGCGGCAGGTAGCCTAGTGGTTAGAGTGTAGAGGAGGCAGGTAGTCTAGTGGTTAGAGTGTAGGGCGGCAGGTAGCCTAGTGGTTAGAGTGGAGGGGCGGCAGGTAGGCTAGTGGTTAGAGTGTAGGGGCGGCAGGTAGCCTAGTGGTTAGAGTGTAGGGGTGGCAGGTAGCCTAGTGGTTAGAGTGTAGGGGCGGCAGGTAGCCTAGTGGTTAGAGTGTAGGGGCGGCAGGTAGCCTAGTGGTTAGAGAGTAGGGTCGGCAGGTAGCCTAGTGGTTAGAGTGTAGGGGCGGCAGGTAGCCTTGTGGGTAGAGTGTAGGGTCGGCAGGTAGCCTAGTGGTTAGAGTGTAGGGGCGGCAGGTAGCCTAGTGGTTAGAGAGTGGGGTCGGCAGGTAGCCTAGTGGTTAGAGTGTAGGGTCGGCAGGTAGCCTAGTGGTTAGAGTGTAGGGTCGGCAGGTAGTCTAGTGGTTAGAGTGTAGGGGCGACAGGTAGCCTAGTGGTTAAAGTGTAGGGTCGGCAGGTAGTCTAGTGGTTAGAGTGTGGGGCGGCAGGTAGCCTAGTGGTTAGAGTGGAGGGGCGGCAGGTAACCTAGTGGTTAGAGTGTAGGGGCGGCAGGTAGGCTAGTGGTTAGAGTGTAGGGGCGGCAGGTAGCCTAGTGGTTAGAGTGTAGGGGCGGCAGGTAGCCTAGTGGTTAGAGTGTAATGGCGGCAGGTAGCCTTGTGGTTAGAGTGTAGGGGCGGCAGGTAGCATAGTGGTTAGAGTGTAGGGGCGGCAGGTAGCCTAGTGGTTAGTGTGTAGGGGCAGCAGGTCGTCTAGTGGTTAGAGTGTAGGGTCGGCAGGTAGCCTAGTGGTTAGTGTGTAGGGGCAGCAGGTAGCCTAGTGGTTAGAGTGTAGGGGCGGCAGGTAGCCTAGTGGTTAGTGTGTAGGGGCAGCAGGTCGTCTAGTGGTTAGAGTGTAGGGGCGGCAGGTAGCCTAGTGGTTAGAGTGTAGGGGCGGCAGGTAGCCTAGTGGTTAGAGTGTATTGGCGGCAGGTAGCCTAGTGGTTAGAGTGTAGGGGCGGCAGGTAGCCTAGTGGTTAGAGTGTAGGGGCGGCAGGTAGCCTAGTGGTTAGAGTGTAATGGCGGCAGGTAGTCTAGTGGTTAGAGTGTAATGGCGGCAGGTAGTCTAGTGGTTAGAGTGTAATGGCGGCAGGTAGTCTAGTGGTTAGAGTGTAGGGGCGGCAGGTAGCCTAGTGGTTAGAGTGTAGGGGCGGCAGGTAGCCTAGTGGTTAGAGTGTAGGGGCGGCAGGTAGCCTAGTGGTTAGAGTGTAGGGGTGGCAGGTAGCCTAGTGGTTAGAGTGTAGGGGCGGCAGGTAGCCTAGTGGTTAAAGTGTAGGGGTGGCAGGTAGCCTAGTGGTTAGAGTGTAGGGGTGGCAGGTAGCCTAGTGGTTAGAGTGTAGGGGCGGCAGGTAGCCAAGTGGTTAGAGTGTAGGGGCGGCAGGTAGCCTAGTGGTTAGAGTGTAATGGCGGCAGGTAGCCTAGTGGTTAGTGTGTAGGGGCGGCAGGTAGCCTAGTGGTTAGAGTGTAATGGCGGCAGGTAGTCTAGTGGTTAGAGTGTAGGGGCGGCAGGTAGCCTAGTGGTTAGAGTGTAGGGGCAGCAGGTAGCCTAGTTGTTAGCGTGTAGGGGCGGCAGGTAGCCTAGTGGTTAGTGTGTAGGGGCGGCAGGTAGCCTAGTGGTTAGAGTGTAATGGCGGCAGGTAGTCTAGTGGTTAGAGTGTAGGGGCGGCAGGAAGCCTAGTGGTTAGAGTGTAGGGGCAGCAGGTAGCCTAGTGGTTAGCGTGTAATGGCGGCAGGTAGCCTAGTGGTTAGAGTGTAGGGGCGGCAGGTAGCCTAGTGGTTAGTGTGTAGGGGCAGCAGGTAGCCTAGTGGTTAGAGTGTAGGGGCAGCAGGTAGCCTAGTGGTTAGAGTGTAGGGGCGGCAGGTAGCCTAGTAGTTAGAGTGTAGGGGCGGCAGGTAGCCTGGTGGTTAGAGTGGAGGGGCGGCAGGTAACCTAGTGGTTAGTGTGTAGGGGTGGCAGGTAGCCTAGTGGTTAGAGTGGAGGGGCAGCAGGTCGTCTAGTGGTTAGAGTGTAGGGGCGGCAGGTAGACTAGTGGTTAGAGTGTAATGGCGGCAGGTAGCCTAGTGGTTAGTGTGTAGGGGTGGCAGGTAGCCTAGTGGTTAGAGTGGAGGGGCAGCAGGTAGCCTAGTGGTTAGAGTGTAGGGGCGGCAGGTAGCCTAGTGGTTAGTGTGTAGGGGCAGCAGGTCGTCTAGTGGTTAGAGTGTAGGGTCGGCAGGTAGCCTAGTGGTTAGAGTGTAGGGGCGGCAGGTAGCCTAGTGGTTAGAGTGTAATGGCGGCAGGTAGCCTAGTGGTTAGTGTGTAGGGGCAGTAGGTAGCCTAGTGGTTAGTGTGTAGGTGTGGCAGGTAGCCTAGTGGTTAGAGTGGAGGGGCAGCAGGTCGTCTAGTGGTTAGAGTGTAGGGGCGGCAGGTAGCCTAGTGGTTAGAGTGTTATGGCGGCAGGTAGCCTAGTGGTTAGTGTGTAGGGGCGGCAGGTAGCCTAGTGGTTAGAGTGGAGGGGCAGCAGGTAGCCTAGTGGTTAGAGTGTAGGGGCGGCAGGTAGCCTAGTGGTTAGTGTGTAGGGGTGGCAGGTAGCCTAGTGGTTAGAGTGGAGTGGCAGCAGGTCGTCTAGTGGTTAGAGTGTATTGGCGGCAGGTAGCCTAGTGGTTAGTGTGTAGGGGCATCAGGTCGTCTAGTGGTTAGAGTGTAGGGGCGGCAGGTAGCCTAGTGGTTAGTGTGTAGGGGCAGCAGGTCGTCTAGTGGTTAGAGTGTAGGGGCGGCAGGTAGCCTAGTGGTTAGTGTGTAGGGGTGGCAGGTAGCCTAGTGGTTAGAGTGGAGTGGCAGCAGGTCGTCTAGTGGTTAGAGTGTAGGGGCGGCAGGTAGCCTAGTGGTTAGAGTGTAATGGCGGCAGGTAGCCTAGTGGTTAGTGTGTAGGGGTGGCAGGTAGCCTAGTGGTTAGAGTGGAGGGGCAGCAGGTAGCCTAGTGGTTAGAGTGTAGGGGCGGCAGGTAGCCTAGTGGTTAGTGTGTAGGGGTGGCAGGTAGCCTAGTGGTTAGAGTGGCGGGGCAGCAGGTCGTCTAGTGGTTAGAGTGTAGGGGCGGCAGGTAGCCTAGTGGTTAGAGTGTAATGGCGGCAGGTAGCCTAGTGGTTAGTGTGTAGGGGTGGCAGGTAGCCTAGTGGTTAGAGTGGAGGGGCGGCAGGTAGCCTAGTGGTTAGAGTGTAGGGGCGGCAGGTAGCCTAGTGGTTAGTGTGTAGGGGCATCAGGTCGTCTAGTGGTTAGAGTGTAGGGGCGGCAGGTAGCCTAGTGGTTAGTGTGTAGGGGCAGCAGGTCGTCTAGTGGTTAGAGTGTAGGGTCGGCAGGTAGCCTAGTGGTTAGAGTGTAGGGGTGGCAGGTAGCCTAGTGGTTAGAGTGTAGGGGCGGCAGGTAGCCTGGTGGTTAGAGTGTAGGGGCGGCAGGTAGCCTAGTGGTTAGAGTGTAATGGCGGCAGGTAGCCTAGTGGTTAGTGTGTAGGGGCAGCAGGTCGTCTAGTGGTTAGAGTGTAATGGCGGCAGGTAGCCTAGTGGTTAGTGTGTAGGGGCAGCAGGTCGTCTAGTGGTTAGAGTGTAATGGCGGCAGGTAGCCTAATGGTTAGAGTGTAGGGGCGGCAGGTAGCCTAGTGGTTAGTGTGTAGGGGCAGCAGGTCGTCTAGTGGTTAGAGTGTAATGGCGGCAGGTAGCCTAGTGGTTAGAGTGTAGGGGCGGCAGGTAGCCTAGTGGTTAGTGTGTAGGAGCAGCAGGTCATCTAGTGGTTAGAGTGTAATGGCGGCAGGTAGCCTAGTGGTTAGTGTGTAGGGGCAGCAGGTAGCCTAGTGGTTAGAGTGGAGGGGCGGCAGGTAGCCTAGTGGTTAGTGTGTAGGGGCAGCAGGTCGTCTAGTGGTTAGAGTGTAATGGCGGCAGGTAGCCTAGTGGTTAGTGTGTAGGGGCAGCAGGTCGTCTAGTGGTTAGAGTGTAATGGCGGCAGGTAGCCTAGTAGTTAGAGTGTAGGGGCGGCAGGTAGCCTAGTGGTTAGTGTGTAGGGGCAGCAGGTCGTCTAGTGGTTAGAGTGTAATGGCGGCAGGTAGCCTAGTGGTTAGAGTGTAATGGCGGCAGGTAGCCTAGTAGTTAGAGTGTAGGGGCGGCAGGTAGCCTAGTGGTTAGAGTGTAGGGGCGGCAGGTAGCCTAGTGGTTAGAGTGTAATGGCGGCAGGTAGTCTAGTGGTTAGAGTGTAATGGCGGCAGGTAGTCTAGTGGTTAGAGTGTAATGGCGGCAGGTAGTCTAGTGGTTAGAGTGTAGGGGCGGCAGGTAGCCTAGTGGTTAGAGTGTAGGGGCGGCAGGTAGCCTAGTGGTTAGAGTGTAGGGGCGGCAGGTAGCCTAGTGGTTAGTGTGTAGGAGCAGCAGGTCATCTAGTGGTTAGAGTGTAATGGCGGCAGGTAGCCTAGTGGTTAGTGTGTAGGGGCAGCAGGTAGCCTAGTGGTTAGAGTGGAGGGGCGGCAGGTAGCCTAGTGGTTAGTGTGTAGGGGCAGCAGGTCGTCTAGTGGTTAGAGTGTAATGGCGGCAGGTAGCCTAGTGGTTAGTGTGTAGGGGCAGCAGGTCGTCTAGTGGTTAGAGTGTAATGGCGGCAGGTAGCCTAGTAGTTAGAGTGTAGGGGCGGCAGGTAGCCTAGTGGTTAGTGTGTAGGGGCAGCAGGTCGTCTAGTGGTTAGAGTGTAATGGCGGCAGGTAGCCTAGTGGTTAGAGTGTAATGGCGGCAGGTAGCCTAGTAGTTAGAGTGTAGGGGCGGCAGGTAGCCTAGTGGTTAGAGTGTAGGGGCGGCAGGTAGCCTAGTGGTTAGAGTGTAATGGCGGCAGGTAGTCTAGTGGTTAGAGTGTAATGGCGGCAGGTAGTCTAGTGGTTAGAGTGTAATGGCGGCAGGTAGTCTAGTGGTTAGAGTGTAGGGGCGGCAGGTAGCCTAGTGGTTAGAGTGTAGGGGCGGCAGGTAGCCTAGTGGTTAGAGTGTAGGGGCGGCAGGTAGCCTAGTGGTTAGAGTGTAGGGGTGGCAGGTAGCCTAGTGGTTAGAGTGTAGGGGCGGCAGGTAGCCTAGTGGTTAAAGTGTAGGGGTGGCAGGTAGCCTAGTGGTTAGAGTGTAGGGGTGGCAGGTAGCCTAGTGGTTAGAGTGTAGGGGCGGCAGGTAGCCAAGTGGTTAGAGTGTAGGGGCGGCAGGTAGCCTAGTGGTTAGAGTGTAATGGCGGCAGGTAGCCTAGTGGTTAGTGTGTAGGGGCGGCAGGTAGCCTAGTGGTTAGAGTGTAATGGCGGCAGGTAGTCTAGTGGTTAGAGTGTAGGGGCGGCAGGTAGCCTAGTGGTTAGAGTGTAGGGGCAGCAGGTAGCCTAGTTGTTAGCGTGTAGGGGCGGCAGGTAGCCTAGTGGTTAGTGTGTAGGGGCGGCAGGTAGCCTAGTGGTTAGAGTGTAATGGCGGCAGGTAGTCTAGTGGTTAGAGTGTAGGGGCGGCAGGAAGCCTAGTGGTTAGAGTGTAGGGGCAGCAGGTAGCCTAGTGGTTAGCGTGTAATGGCGGCAGGTAGCCTAGTGGTTAGAGTGTAGGGGCGGCAGGTAGCCTAGTGGTTAGTGTGTAGGGGCAGCAGGTAGCCTAGTGGTTAGAGTGTAGGGGCAGCAGGTAGCCTAGTGGTTAGAGTGTAGGGGCGGCAGGTAGCCTGGTGGTTAGAGTGTAGGGGCGGCAGGTAGCCTAGTGGTTAGTGTGTAGGGGCAGCAGGTAGCCTAGTGGTTAGAGTGGAGGGGCAGCAGGTAGCCTAGTAGTTAGAGTGTAGGGGCGGCAGGTAGCCTGGTGGTTAGAGTGGAGGGGCGGCAGGTAACCTAGTGGTTAGTGTGTAGGGGTGGCAGGTAGCCTAGTGGTTAGAGTGGAGGGGCAGCAGGTCGTCTAGTGGTTAGAGTGTAGGGGCGGCAGGTAGACTAGTGGTTAGAGTGTAATGGCGGCAGGTAGCCTAGTGGTTAGTGTGTAGGGGTGGCAGGTAGCCTAGTGGTTAGAGTGGAGGGGCAGCAGGTAGCCTAGTGGTTAGAGTGTAGGGGCGGCAGGTAGCCTAGTGGTTAGTGTGTAGGGGCAGCAGGTCGTCTAGTGGTTAGAGTGTAGGGTCGGCAGGTAGCCTAGTGGTTAGAGTGTAGGGGCGGCAGGTAGCCTAGTGGTTAGAGTGTAATGGCGGCAGGTAGCCTAGTGGTTAGTGTGTAGGGGCAGTAGGTAGCCTAGTGGTTAGTGTGTAGGTGTGGCAGGTAGCCTAGTGGTTAGAGTGGAGGGGCAGCAGGTCGTCTAGTGGTTAGAGTGTAGGGGCGGCAGGTAGCCTAGTGGTTAGAGTGTTATGGCGGCAGGTAGCCTAGTGGTTAGTGTGTAGGGGCGGCAGGTAGCCTAGTGGTTAGAGTGGAGGGGCAGCAGGTAGCCTAGTGGTTAGAGTGTAGGGGCGGCAGGTAGCCTAGTGGTTAGTGTGTAGGGGTGGCAGGTAGCCTAGTGGTTAGAGTGGAGTGGCAGCAGGTCGTCTAGTGGTTAGAGTGTAGGGGCGGCAGGTAGCCTAGTGGTTAGAGTGTAATGGCGGCAGGTAGCCTAGTGGTTAGTGTGTAGGGGTGGCAGGTAGCCTAGTGGTTAGAGTGGAGGGGCAGCAGGTAGCCTAGTGGTTAGAGTGTAGGGGCGGCAGGTAGCCTAGTGGTTAGTGTGTAGGGGTGGCAGGTAGCCTAGTGGTTAGAGTGGCGGGGCAGCAGGTCGTCTAGTGGTTAGAGTGTAGGGGCGGCAGGTAGCCTAGTGGTTAGAGTGTAATGGCGGCAGGTAGCCTAGTGGTTAGTGTGTAGGGGTGGCAGGTAGCCTAGTGGTTAGAGGGGAGGGGCAGCAGGTAGCCTAGTGGTTAGAGTGTATTGGCGGCAGGTAGCCTAGTGGTTAGTGTGTAGGGGCATCAGGTCGTCTAGTGGTTAGAGTGTAGGGGCGGCAGGTAGCCTAGTGGTTAGTGTGTAGGGGCAGCAGGTCGTCTAGTGGTTAGAGTGTAGGGGCGGCAGGTAGCCTAGTGGTTAGTGTGTAGGGGTGGCAGGTAGCCTAGTGGTTAGAGTGGAGTGGCAGCAGGTCGTCTAGTGGTTAGAGTGTAGGGGCGGCAGGTAGCCTAGTGGTTAGAGTGTAATGGCGGCAGGTAGCCTAGTGGTTAGTGTGTAGGGGTGGCAGGTAGCCTAGTGGTTAGAGTGGAGGGGCAGCAGGTAGCCTAGTGGTTAGAGTGTAGGGGCGGCAGGTAGCCTAGTGGTTAGTGTGTAGGGGTGGCAGGTAGCCTAGTGGTTAGAGTGGCGGGGCAGCAGGTCGTCTAGTGGTTAGAGTGTAGGGGCGGCAGGTAGCCTAGTGGTTAGAGTGTAATGGCGGCAGGTAGCCTAGTGGTTAGTGTGTAGGGGTGGCAGGTAGCCTAGTGGTTAGAGTGGAGGGGCAGCAGGTAGCCTAGTGGTTAGAGTGTAGGGGCGGCAGGTAGCCTAGTGGTTAGTGTGTAGGGGCATCAGGTCGTCTAGTGGTTAGAGTGTAGGGGCGGCAGGTAGCCTAGTGGTTAGTGTGTAGGGGCAGCAGGTCGTCTAGTGGTTAGAGTGTAGGGTCGGCAGGTAGCCTAGTGGTTAGAGTGTAGGGGTGGCAGGTAGCCTAGTGGTTAGAGTGTAGGGGCGGCAGGTAGCCTGGTGGTTAGAGTGTAGGGGCGGCAGGAAGCCTAGTGGTTAGAGTGTAATGGCGGCAGGTAGCCTAGTGGTTAGTGTGTAGGGGCAGCAGGTCGTCTAGTGGTTAGAGTGTAATGGCGGCAGGTAGCCTAGTGGTTAGTGTGTAGGGGCAGCAGGTCGTCTAGTGGTTAGAGTGTAATGGCGGCAGGTAGCCTAATGGTTAGAGTGTAGGGGCGGCAGGTAGCCTAGTGGTTAGTGTGTAGGGGCAGCAGGTCGTCTAGTGGTTAGAGTGTAATGGCGGCAGGTAGCCTAGTGGTTAGAGTGTAGGGGCGGCAGGTAGCCTAGTGGTTAGTGTGTAGGAGCAGCAGGTCATCTAGTGGTTAGAGTGTAATGGCGGCAGGTAGCCTAGTGGTTAGTGTGTAGGGGCAGCAGGTAGCCTAGTGGTTAGAGTGGAGGGGCGGCAGGTAGCCTAGTGGTTAGTGTGTAGGGGCAGCAGGTCGTCTAGTGGTTAGAGTGTAATGGCGGCAGGTAGCCTAGTGGTTAGTGTGTAGGGGCAGCAGGTCGTCTAGTGGTTAGAGTGTAATGGCGGCAGGTAGCCTAGTAGTTAGAGTGTAGGGGCGGCAGGTAGCCTAGTGGTTAGTGTGTAGGGGCAGCAGGTCGTCTAGTGGTTAGAGTGTAATGGCGGCAGGTAGCCTAGTGGTTAGTGTGTAGGGGCAGCAGGTAGCCTAGTGGTTAGAGTGGAGGGGCGGCAGGTAGCCTAGTGGTTAGTGTGTAGGGGCAGCAGGTCGTCTAGTGGTTAGAGTGTAGGGGCGGCAGGTAGCCAATTGGTTAGAGTGTAGGGGCGGCAGGTAGCCTAGTGGTTAGAGTGTAATAGCGGCAGGTAGCCTTGTGGTTAGAGTGTAGGGGCGGCAGGTAGCCTAGTGGTTAGAGTGTTGGGGCGGCAGGTAGCCTAGTGGTTAGAGTGTATGGTCGGCAGGTATTCTAGTGGTTAGTGTGTAGGGGCAGCAGGTAGCCTAGTGGTTAGAGTGTAGGGGCGGCAGGTAGCCTAGTGGTTAGTGTGTAGGGGCAGCAGGTCGGCTAGTGGTTAGAGTGTAGGGGCGGCAGGTAGCCTAGTGGTTAGAGTGTAGGGGCGGCAGGTAGCCTAGTGGTTAGAGTGTATTGGAGGCAGGTAGCCTAGTGGTTAGAGTGTAGGGGCGGCAGGTAGCCTAGTGGTTAGAGTGTAATGGCGGCAGGTAGCCTAGTGGTTAGAGTGTAATGACGGCAGGTAGCCTAGTGGTTAGAGTGTAATGGCGGCAGGTAGCCTAGTGGTTAGTGTGTATGGGCGGCAGGTAGCCTAGTGGTTAGAGTGTAGGGGCGGCAGGTAGCCTAGTGGTTAGAGTGTAATGGCGGCAGGTAGTCTAGTGGTTAGAGTGTAATTGCGGCAGGTAGTCTAGTGGTTAGAGTGTAATGGCAGCAGGTAGTCTAGTGGTTAGAGTGTAGGGGCGGCAGGTAGCCTAGTGGTTAGAGTGTAATGGCGGCAGGTAGTATAGTGGTTAGAGTGTAGGGGCGGCAGGTAGCCTAGTGGTTAGAGTGTAGGGGCGGCAGGTAGCCTAGTGGTTAGAGTGTAGGGGCGGCAGGTAGCCTAGTGGTTAGAGTGTAGGGGTGGCAGGTAGCCTAGTGGTTAGAGTGTAGGGGTGGCAGGTAGCATAGTGGTTAGAGTGTAGGGGCGGCAGGTAGCCTAGTGGTTAGAGTGTAGGGTCGGCAGGTAGCCTAGTGGTTAGAGTGTAGGGGCGGCAGGTAGCCTAGTGGTTAGAGTGTAGGGGCGGCAGGTAGCCTAGTGGTTAGAGTGTAATGGCGGCAGGTAGCCTAGTGGTTAGTGTGTAGGGGCAGCAGGTAGCCTAGTGGTTAGAGTGTAATGGCGGCCTGTAGCCTAGTGGTTAGTGTGTAGGGGCAGCAGGTCGTCTAGTGGTTAGAGTGTAGGGGCGGCAGGTAGCCTAGTGGTTAGAGTGTAGGGTCGGCAGGTAGCCTAGTGGTTAGAGTGTAATGGCGGCAGGTAGCCTTGTGGTTAGAGTGTAGGGGCGGCAGGTAGCCTAGTGGTTAGAGTGTAGGGGTGGCAGGTAGCCTAGAGGTTAGAGTGTAGGGGCGGCAGGTAGCCTAGTGGTTAGAGTGTAGGGGCGGCAGGTAGCCTAGTGGTTAGAGTGTAATGGCGGCAGGTAGCCTAGTGGTTAGTGTGTAGGGGCAGCAGGTAGCCTTGTGGTTAGAGTGTAGGGGCGGCAGGTAGCCTAGTGGTTAGTGTGTAGGGGCGGCAGGTAGCCTAGTGGTTAGTGTGTAGGGGCAGCAGGTCGTCTAGTGGTTAGAGGGTAGGGTCGGCAGGTAGCCTAGTGGTTAGTGTGTAGGGGCAGCAGGTAGCCTAGTGGTTAGAGTGTAGGGGCGGCAGGTAGCCTAGTGGTTAGTGTGTAGGGGCAGCAGGTCGTCTAGTGGTTAGAGTGTAGGGGCGGCAGGTAGCCTAGTGGTTAGAGTGTAATGGTGGCAGGTAGCCTAGTGGTTAGAGTGTAGGGGCGGAAGGTAGCCTAGTGGTTGGAGTGTAATGGCGGCAGGTAGCCTAGTGGTTATTGTGTAGGGGCAGCAGGTAGCCTAGTGGTTAGAGTGTAGGGGCGGCAGGTAGCCTAGTGGTTAGAGTGTAGGGGCGGCAGGTAGCCTAGTGGTTAGAGTGTAATGGCAGCAGGTAGCCTAGTGGTTAGTGTGTAGGGGTGGCAGGTAGCCTAGTGGTTAGAGTGGAGGGGCAAGCAGGTTAGCCTAGTGGTAAGTGTAGGGGGCGGCAGTTAGCCTAGTTGGGTTAGTGTGTAGGGGCAGCAGGTCGTCTAGTGGTTAGAGTGTAGGTCGGCAGGTAGCCTAGTGGTTAGAGTGTAGGGGGGCGGCAGGTAGCCTAGTGGTTAGAGTGTAATGGCGGCAGGTAGCCTAGTGGTTCCGTGTGTGTAGGGGCCAGTCGGTTAGGGCCTAGTGGTTAGTGTGTGAGGTGTGGCAGGTAGCCTAGTGGTTAGAGTGGAGGGGCAGCAGGTCGTCTAGTGGTAGAGTGTAGGGGCGGCAGTAGCCTAGTG